>NW_018128159.1:693031-699763 GCF_001952655.1 Monopterus albus
TGGGGAACTGACCAAGTCGAAACGACATGTTAAAAACATGAGTTAATGGTTTGCATATCCCCTCGATTGTCCATTTAACCATTGTCATACTGATTCTATCACTATCACTGGATGATTTATTACCACATTTATTCACTATCTCTATAATTTCCTTTTCAACAATTGGCTTTAGAAACATAGAACACATATTTCTTTCAATTGTATTGTCAATTGTCAGCTAAGTGTCTGGTTTTACTGTTGTTAAAAGCCAAGAGTCATGTCAGACACCGTTATTTTAAGTAATAACTATATTGTTGGGATCTTTTATGTATTATAGAAAACAGAATTACTGAAACATTGAGCCCAGTCAGATTCTAGCAAACTACAACATCTGTTTTTTTTAAGCCAGCTATGAATCCCTGCTGAGTAATCACTTTCACATCACTTTGGTGAAGGCCCCAGATTACCAGAAAACAGTTCTGAAGATCTTAGCTTTAAATAGAGTTTTGTTTACTAAGTTAGAGTGGAAAGTGATGCTCACTTCATTTTTCTGCTGAATGCCTCTCTGATGCTGATAAAGTGTAGCACAGATGAAACATCCTAATTTTACACTGGAAAAAAAAAGTGTTAAAATGTGAAATTCAGCAGCGATACCCTCAAAAGGCACTATAATTCTGTGTCCACACCAACTTTGGCTCTCCAATATGGCTAAATCTGAAAACAGTGGTCTCATATTGCAGTTTGGACAAAGGTGTTACAGAAACCATGACGTGCTCTGTTGTTTAGCAGAAAACGGTCTTCTACAGTGACACCATACAGCTGTTGTCGTTCTGTGTTTATGATGTGAAATTACTGCGCAGGCATAAATTGAGGGACATTAGTGCAACAGCAGCACTGTACTGTGGTAGTTTTGTATTAAATTGAATGTTGAAACATAAAATAAATGACCATCAGTGGAGGGTTAACCTGATGAGACCACTTTGAGGAACTGGAAGTTTCAATGAAAGTTTACGTTTTCAGGAAGAAAGCATTGTGCCACTGTTGTAAAAGGTTGAGACTGGAGACAAAAAGTTTGACAATCATCTTTTCAAAAGATGGTAATGTTCCAAACACTTAACATATGTTATATGTACTGTCTAAATGTATTGATCCTTCCCTTACAATCAGGAAGTGGTGCAAACAAAAGAAACTTGTGCTACCATTTCAAGTGTACCATCAAAGGTAGCTCAGCATTCATCAGATGTAAAACACCCAAAGCTTCAAAAGGTCTCCTTCAAGCGATGAAGACCAGCAAGTATGTCCAATTAAACATACATGCAAGTGTAGTACTTCAGACTCTCATCCGACTCTCTTCTGTCACAGCTATTTTAGTGGAGTAGACCCTTACAACGCACTTCACACACAGGGAAAACCCAGCAATGATGCGTGTGTACTCGGCAAGCAAAAGGACAGCCAGTACCATTTCACCCTTGCACAGTACAAAGTGCTCTTTCCATCTCTGAAATCCTAGACGGGTGGGCCATCACAACAGCGTGACAGTTATGCAACAAAACACCTGACCATTCAGATGCCACAGCCGTACCCACTAGGATCCAGATATGGCTGCTTCTGTGGGCATTTACTACAAAGCAAAATGTAACACGAGAAACAGAGTACAGTTACGTTTGTGTGTGAGGATATAATTTAATCTAGTCTATTAAATTGGTATTAAGAGATTGTACTTTTCCTCAAATTACATCCAGGTTCTTTGGTAAACAAACTCCTAGTTTGCACTGTATATTTTGCACTGATAAAGTGAATTTAAATTCTGCTGACACATAATGTTCAAATAAAGGTCTTGTGGGCCTCTGTAGGGGCTTGGGTTGTTCAGTGGGGTTTCAGGGAGATTGTGGTCCAACTGGAAAATCATATATCCAATAAAACAGTTCATACATTTGATACACCTGAGCAAGTTCTAAAAATCTGTTAGCCAAGGAGATTTACAAACCCAATTCAGACTTGACTCAGTCCTCTTCAGAACATGCTGGAAATGTATTGGCAAGGCGTTCATGAGCATGTTAAACACTTATGGGGGAAAAAAAGAACATGTACAATTCCTTGACAACTAGGAAAACTTCATCTTCTTAGATTATGTAATACAGACAAATCTCTGGAGCAGCTCGTAAATGTACCTTGTAGTGAGATTGTGTCGCCAGCTGCTATTTTCTGTGGCAACAATGAACAATTTCAAGGCCAGGAACCTAATTTAAAACTTGATCCCTATATAGAGAAGCTATGAAGTCTCAGACCCTGTTTGTGTAGTTTGCATTGCCATGTGCACTGTAAATAATGCAAAAAGTGATAGTGAAGTCAAACTATAATAAAGGCTTTTATTTTGTAGGAGACAGAGTTGCTGCTGGTTTTATCACTAGCTGCAAGTTCATGCTGTGTCCAGCTGATGCCCATTCTGTTGATCTTTGGCAGTGTGTGAGAACATCCACAGCTTTGTCATCAATCCATAGTCAGGACCCATACTCTGCCCCTAAGGTTAGTTCAGTGGAACATTCTGGGCTCAGGTCCCAGAGAATAGTGGCATGTCAGCAAGCCCATTTAAATGAACAGGCTGAGGGTAGCAGTATGTTAGCAGTGCTGAGATGGGGGAGGGCACAGGACTGGAGTGCTAAAACTGGTGTTGTGTTAAACATTGCAGGGGTAGACCTAGGAGTGTGGCTCCCTGAAAGGTCTGGTGTTCCTGGATAGGCTCCAGGTCTTAGGAGCAAAATGAAGCCATCTTCTGCTGTTGTCAAGACTAAAACAACTGAAACAGTGGCTTTCTTCTTTTTATCTGATTCAAATGTTATTTGTTTAGTCCAGAAACATTTAGGCAAGGTGGAGTTGACCGTCTCTTCGAGCTTGGGATATCATGCATGACATGGTAGCTAGCCGTGTCTTCATATAGAGCTATTCTTGTAAAGTATCGGCTCTGCAATGCAGTAGCATACTAACAACAAAACTACTTGTGCACATGTAGTGCAGAGTTAACAATACTGTTGAACAAGTTAACAATACTGACACTGTTGGCAAAACTGTCTCTATGTCTCTGACATGTTTACGGAACAACAGTACATCTGTATCATGTCACAGCATTATGAATTAGTCTTTTTTTTTTATCCAGTGGACCTAATCACCTCACCTGTATGTCATTATTACAAACAGTTAGCTGCTGTGTAAATATACTGTATTTGTTGCACTGTTCTCACTCAACAGTGTGCCTTAGGAGTAGGGTGCAATGTTTTGTACAATTGTAACATTTTTGGCACCTGGATTATGATGGATTACAACAATGAAAAGACTGGAAACTGATCTGGCGTTACAAATCTGGTACTTATTCATTAAATGATCCTTAATTGGTCCTGGCATGTATTTAAAATCTATGGAAACTCCTGTATAATGTCTGTATGATCTGCAGTTCAGCTGAGGCCCATCAGTAGTAAAGTTAATACGTGGGTTCTGCTGGCTGGGCATAAACAACACCAAGCACTGGTTGGACTTCTGAAGGGAAGTGGTGATATAAGTGAAACCACAGAAAACAGAAGCCCACTAGTTTTTGTCTGCATGCTCCATGTCTGTGGATCAGCGTCAAACAGGAACACAAAGCACATTGTCTTGCCCTCCCATGAGGTTTTAGCTCCCTCACTTGATCACGTAAAGCAGCACTGAGGGGAAAAGTCAAAGTGACTTCCTCTTTTTAATGGTCATGAATTTTTTTTTTTTTTTTTTAGTTCCCGTATGTATTTTTTTTTTTTCTTCACGCAGTCACCCGCAGTCAGTCAGATGCCAGTTATTCTTCTGATGGTTTGTAATTTGTCTGCTTGTTGATAACACGTTCAATATATAATTATCCTCAGCTCTGAGTCTGGCATCCTGAACTCGGCTTGCTCACTGCAAGCTGCTTTATGTTAGCATTCACATCAGGTTAACCAGGTTAACCAGAACTGAACTTTTAACCAGTTGGTTATTGACCATTGTTCTGCCTACCTCCATTGCCACAAACTTTAATTTTGTTTTTTAGAAAGTATACTGTTTTGCTTGCCTTTCAGTTAAGGAAAGTTCTGCTGTTGTTTTTGGTTTGAAATAGTGAATCTGAAACTAAATGTAGAGTTATAAGAAGTCACACCAATAGCACAGTGTGACCCTGGACAGTAGATCTGATACTGAACCAGCTCAATGCAACTGAAAGTTCAGTTCTTCCGCTTTTCCTGCAGCTCCAAAATTGGTACAACTAGAAGATCATCATCCCGGCCCTTGTAACTTATATGAAATGGGCTGTCTTACTTTGAAAATTCATTATCAATAGTATAGCCAGTGTTCATTCTGCTTGGATTCTTGCATGTCATGGATTTTATTTTATTTATTTATTTTCCTAGACACTGGTCAACAGAAATAGCTCTTGCACGTAAAATTAAAACGCATGCCTACCAGTTTGTCCTATGAAACGTATGGCTACAACTGACTATTGTCATTATTGACTTTAGCTGACAATTAGAATGGTTACAGCTGTCTGTAAGATGTACTAGTCATTTATTAACCACAGCAGTTTTGTCATTATGACCTCGTTCCTCCTTCACATGATGACCAGACTTTAGCTTTTTTTAAATGATGGGCTGACTGAACAACAACACAATGGTAATCATTTCTGCCTTCCTGGCTTTGTCAGCCAAGGTGATAGCAGGCATGGTAACTGCTTTGACTTGAAGGATTGCAGCCCTTACATGTGTAGATGGTCCGCTTAATGGGTGGAGCAATGGCAAGGTTCAACATTTAATTTGGATGGAGAAATGGTGTTGCTCAGTTCACAGTATAATGTTGATATTACCATGCTTGTTTTCGAAACCTTTATTGGATTCTTGGTAGTAAACCCAGCCTGTAGGAATATAGTATAGACCACACAGTACTAAAAAGAGGTAATAGTTCTCCTTGTGCAAAATTTAGATTGTAATCTCATAGCTCTGAATAGAAAATGACATGAAATTGTGGTTTCTTTGTGACCAACAAAGGTTTTTATGTCAATCTTTCTCCATTCTGTGTTGAACTGCTTTTATGTAAGAGCCTGATGCATAGTCATAGTACCTGGTATTTGCCATAGCGCAACACAAAGAAAGAGTCAAACGTTCTAGAAATTATGGTGGATTTAACCCATCACATTCACAAATTTATTGCAGCTCTTTGTGCATTCCTTAAAAGTTAATATAATGCAATTATTTCTGCTTATTAAACAGATTACAGCTCTTATATAAGCAGTTCATTATGCAAATAATTTGAATTTACAACACTTTGTCTGGCAATATGGCTGAACTGAACCTTTTTCATGTTTACAAAGGAAGATATGTAATAATGCTATTATTTGTTCTTTATAGGTCCTGTCATCACAACCATTGATCAGATTTAATGGAAACCAAGGGGTAAGCACTTCTCTCTCTCCCTGCCCCTCATTGTCTCCTCCAGTCTAATGCAGGTACAGTTTTATGTTAATGAAAATAATAGAAAGTGTTTTTTATTTCTTCATAGGGTGATATTGCAGCTGGTGTTTCAGCAGGCAAGAGAGCATTTTGAAGCTCAAACACCAACTGACAAAAACACAGGCATGTTATTATGTCATCACTGGTGTGAGCTGCAAGCTGGGTTTTTTTTTTCCTTCCCAGCACAACACTTCAGTGCCACGTCTCAAAGTGACTGCTGTAGAAAGTAGCAAGAAAGACGCTGGCATAGCTGTTACAAATGTAACGTAATATGTGTCCTATGCTGTGTCAAAGTTGCTTGATCTTAATGCGCTGCAGTTGCTGTGACCTCTTTGGGCAGATGTTTCCCAGCCTCTTACACTACCGGCCACAAGATTTGGTTTATTTTGCTTTGGTTCTTAAATGTGTCAAACATCAGCTGGGCCCCTCAACATCTTTGTAAACCCTTGTATTTTATCAGCAGGCTCATGTTTCTGTCCATTGGCTGAGAATGACTCATTCCCTTTGAGACCTGTCCACAATACTGTAGTGTTTCTTAAAATATCGGACATCTAGTATTTGATGCGTTTCAGGTTTTATAAAATTGGATTGTAGCTTATTTGCTGGAGGGCCAGTGTTTAGTGGTCCGGTCAAGTGTCAACCAAATCACTTCTATCTACAATAGCATTAGTCATAATGCAAGCAAAAAAATCAGAACAGTTTGAAAACTGCGGATTTTCACTACTGCGTTCGCGTTAATGTTACCCCTGCCTTTTTCTTTGCTGCAATACAGGCAAACAAGGTGGCCAAAATGAAGAGACAAAATAGATAGTAAACAGTTTTTTATATCCTGGAATGCAAGCCAGTGTTCCTCTTTCTGCAAATGGTACTGCTTGGTAATGATAATTACACAACTCACACATGGGTACCAACACTCCCTATATCAGCAGTAAAATCTCAACATGAAGGCAAAATGCATCCTAGTTCTCACCGGCATTCTCTGTATAAGCAATGGATGGGTAAAATGGCAGGGTTTGCATGTGCCAGCCTGCCCAGTAGGACAGGCATAGACACTTACCGTATTTTCTGCACCATAAGGCGCACCAGATTATAAGGCACAGTCTCAATTACGGGGTCTATTTCTGTACTTAACCCATACATAAGGCGCACCGTATTATAAGGCGCATGCTAAAACGTAACGGAAGCAAAACAGTGAGTTTAGTTGAACTTTATTCTACTATTTAACAATACACTCACATTATTTTTTTAATCAATC
>NW_018128159.1:699940-702825 GCF_001952655.1 Monopterus albus
GTTTATCGCTGCCAGCGTACGTAGTGTACGTATTACGTCCCTGTGTCAGCGGGAAATGGTCCGACAGTCAATCAAGCGGAGCGCTTACCAAAGTCGCACAACAACATTTTTACAGATTTTGGAACTCAGTGCACACATAAAGCGCACCGGATTATCAGGCGCACGACCGATTTGAGAAAATTTAAGGCTCTTAGGTGCGCCTTATTGTGTGGAAAATATGGTATTTTGCTCTTCTGAACATGCAACTTCCAGTTTGGTTTGACATCTAATGGGCAAATTAATTTAGTGATTTGCCTTGTGTCCAGCCATTGTGGTGGCTTTTCATATGTCTGAAATGTTGTCATGATAGGGTGTTTGTAGGTGCACTGCCAAAATGGTCAAACTGTAACAGCAGAATTTCTAGCATCTTTACAGATGATGAAATTACATGCACACATCCCTCTTAAACCTCCCTTCCTACACATTCACTGTCAACCCTACTGCCTGCTCTGCACCCCTCACCCTTGACACTAAGTTATCATAGGTCCTCAAATGTGATATATAGAGTTCCACAGCATATTGAGAAATTTGGGTGTGCGAATTTCTTCATTTGCTGAGGCCGATCACTGTGTTAACCCCAAGTGCTTCCTCATAAAGCTTGAGAGTTGCAACATCCCGTGATCACAGCAGGGACACTAGTGGCAACGTGTTATCACTTACCAATAACATAATATTAAAATAAGAGACAAAAACAACTTTTCTTGCAAGAGATGAAAATTTGATGAAATGGGCAGAAAGAACATGGAGGAGTGGTTCAGTGGTTAGTACGGTCCCCTCACAGCAAGAATTTCTAGATGAGGGCTGGATGAAGGTTCCCCTTCATGTCAGTTCTACAGTTCAGCACTGAATACAATACATGCAAATTCCCACTCATGGAAAAGGGACAAAGGTTGGAAATGCAGGAGAATGTAAATAGAACAGTGGCTGGTCTACATTGTAACCTACAGGTGCATAAGGAATTTACTCACAGAGTTGACACTCATGTACAAGGCAAGTAAAAATGTAACAAGCCAAAACTGCTTACCTTCTGTACAGCTGCCCTCTCACATTATAGTAGTAAAGCACCTGCCAGCACCTCATTCTGCCCATACTGCAGTGAAATACGCACACACAGCTTGTTTCAAATTTATTTTTAAGGCTCGAAGTGTCAGCTTGGGAATCTACCCAGTATATTCCAAGCTCTCAGTCATCTTGCTTCCCGAACTCTCGTAAAAAGACCTCAGGCAGCAGCCTTGCAGATTTTGTTCAACATTCATTTTTTTGATGTGCATTTTGTCGTGAAGAATTTCACTGCACGGTCTGTACACGTTTTAGTACCATAAATAATTACTTTACGACAGACTTGTCAGTTTACATAAATAAGTGTGTTAACAAAATGCAATGTGTGATGTTTCTTTTTCAACTACATCTGCAATTACTTCCTTTAGGAGTTTTGATGCCTGTAATGCTGCCATCCTGAGAGCAGTTCACTGCAGAACGTTGCAGTCCTGCATAGAACAAGACTGCATCTTTTATACTCTTTAACTTAATAACTGCAATCCATGTTCTAAGTATCCATTTTATCTGTACCAATAGGTCTGCTCTGGGAAGTTGATATCATTATTTTAAACATGCATTGAAATGTGTTGAACACTTGCATACGTGTGCATGAAATGCATGCACGTACTTCATGTGCAGTCTTATTTGTCCTCTGCACATTTCAGATGGCAGACCTGATGTTTACTTTCTGAGGTATTTAGGCTTCTGGGATAGAGAGGTAATGCATTTTACTGATGTAGCAAGTTCACTCTGGAGTAAAATCTGTTACTGCTGTGATCAGAATGCTAGTCAGAAGTGTGAAGGTGGCTAAATAACGGAGCAGATGGCCTGACTGTCACACTGAGAGCCTGTATTCATTCATCTGAAAAATTCAAAGACTGAACAGGCTAGGTATGTTTCTTGACAGGTTGGTGGTTTGGGTTTTAAGTGGCCAAAGATAATGCAATAAATGAGCTATGATAGAGAAATTCCTCAACGTTGTCGTAGAAGCCTGGAGTCACTCTCTGGTGTTGCTTCTCCTGCATGTTTCATATTGGCTTGTGATATTATTTTAAATACCTGGTAAAGGTGGCAGTCACGTGCTTCTTTCAGTTACTAATTGGCTTGTGGCAGTGAATGTATGGAGATGTTCTATAGTGTTCTTCTTGTTCTCTTACTTGCTCCTACTCCGTCGCATCTGTCTGAAGTGCTGTTTTCTGCTTTAGAAAAACATCAATCATCTTTCAGTTTATGTGGGACCACTGACAGTGGTGGCTCAGCATGATGAGTTATTAGAGGCATGTCCGTGCAGATTCTCAGTCATCCAGGTCATAGCAAGCTGAAAAAACTTAGAAAAATCAACTGGACAAGGTTTTTTTGAGAGGGGACAGAAGCCTGAAGGTAGAAGTATATCGGAAACCTACACACACAGACCAATACCTGCTTTTTGACTCACACCATCCACTTCAACACAAACTGGGAGTCATCAGAACTTTAAATCACAGGGCAGAAGAAGTGCCCACAACTGTAGAAGGGGCCAAGAAGGAGAAACTACACATCCAGAACTCCCTTAGGGCTTGTGAAAGCCTTCACCAAAGCAAGGAAGAGGCCCAACACCAACAGGGAGAAACCAGAAACAAGAGGGGATAACACTGTCATCCCTTATGTGGCTGGTTTATCAGAGAAATTAAAAGGGATCTTTCGCAACCACAATATCCCAGTCAACTTTAAGCCAGGGAACACCCTGGGGCAGAGACTGGTCCACCCTAAGGACAAAACACCCAGACATAAACAGAGTGATGTGGTGTATGCAATTAAGTGTAGTCAGG
>NW_018128159.1:703096-744967 GCF_001952655.1 Monopterus albus
TGTGTCAGAAAACCGAAATGAAACCGAAAATGGCTTCTTTTAAAAACTTCAAATTTTTAAAACACGCTTACTCTATAATTGTGTGTGTGTATATATATATATATATATATATATAATTTTTTTTTTATACAAACATTATGATTTCACTGTCCATCATGTTATCATATATTCTCTTTTCACAAAGACTGCATTTTTGTAAAGACTAGACAGATTCTTTATCAACCAATCACAGTCCATGATTTGCTGCGTCATCCCTAGCAACAGGGTCAACCACACCTCCTCATTAAGATAAACGTTTTTGTACTTTCCTTGCTCAGAGTTGCTCTGAGAAGTTTCCTAATTCACTTTTAGTCCAGGCCCCTCAACTAAGACCTTTTAGGCTAAGATAGGAGCTTTCTGAGAGAATTCTAAGATACTTTGTGAATATGGGCTCAGATCCTCGCCAGAGAACATCGCTGGTTTGAGAGAGGAGTCAAGGAAGCTATTTTTGTCCAAATAGAACACCCCTCACTAAACAGGGGTGGTGTACTAAGACACAACTTGTCATCCATCTACAATCCTGTTTTGAGATCTCTGCCCAAACATGTCCACCAGGACAATAGGCATCGGTCCACAGGTGAGGGTTCAGAGACAGGTAACAACTCTCACCGATACTGGGCTATAACGACTCAGTAGTTAGGGGACATTGTTGGGCATCTAAGGACTGAAAAACCACCAAGGGGGATAAATATCTCTGACTCAACGTCAGTTGAGCAGAACTGATAAAGCCTCTTGGATGAGAGATGAAGCATCTTCAACCTAGAAAACCTAGTCCAGCTGATTTTTTTTTTTCAGGTTATTAGAGGCAGTTATAGCCTGTTTATTAATAACTTTTTTTATTTTATTTTTTGGTCTGTTTCTCTGACAGCACACTGACTGCAAGCTACAAGTCTTAATCATATATATATTGTCAAATTCTGTTCTGGGGATATGACTTACATTGGCGTGAAAATACTTGGCTAGTTGGATTTTGTTGTCTTTCCAGTGTTGTTGGAACTCTGAATACCGCAGGAGTAGTCATTTCCTCTTTTGCAGGACCACTTCACCCATACACGTCAAAGGTCACCTACTTGTTTGCTGTAGTCTTTGCAGGGTGTTCACCTATAAGGAAAAACATAAGGTGACATGAAGCAAAACCTCTAACCATTAAGCACCAACTATTGATGTGGTCTTTGTGTGTCAGAGTTCTATCTGTCTGGCTGATTTGTTTTCAATCTCTTTGCTCCATCTTTCCCCTGGCCTTGGAGAGAAGACTTGACGAAGCGCGTGGGGTTTGGTCCTCTCCAACGACCTGAATAGTGGCATTGTTTGCCATGCTGAATGAGAGGATGAGGCTAGATACAGGCAGAACAGGGAGGGGGTGGATGGACAACATCTTTAAAATCCTTGTCTGCCTTTAGAAAAAGCTTTATAAAAGGGATTATTACTTGTAGAGATGGTGAGTTTCATTGTTGCTCTCTGCCATTCAGTATGAAGTAATCTCTCTGTGTTTTTTGGTGTGCACTTGTGCTTTTTTCCATTGCTCTGTTTGGTCTAGGTTGGCAACAGCAGGGTAAGGCTCTTAAAGCTTTGATAACAACCGGTAGGGAGCCTTTTTTTATTTGCATCTTAAATGCATATTAATGCTAGGGTTTTTAGACTTTCCTATGATGTGAAGAGTGAAGTTGTCAAAAATAAATGTTTTCCTGCAGTTACATTGTTCACAGCTGGATTATTCTTGTGCATCAGGAATGAGTAGTTCAGAGAACAGGTGTGATGCCTTTTTTTCTTTTTTTTTTTTGTAAGTTATTAGTGGGGTCTTTTTCCATATTCTGAGCAGGTCCTTGCTGAATTACTCTTTTGTTCTGTCAACACAGATTAAAATCAATATTAAGTAGTGTTAGTAATGTTCAGAAAATGTGACTTCTTAAGCCTGAATGGGCCTTTTTGTTTTTCAGAAAGTTGTTATGTTCAATATATTATGATGATGCTGCTTTATTGGAGACTGAGTGCATATTTAATATATACAATTTCAAAAATCAAAATTGCTGATATGCATCATATCATAGTCAACTGGAATGACCACCTGCCCGAGCCCTAACTATAAGCTTTATCAAAAAGGAAAGTCTTAAGTCTAATCTTAAAGGTAGAGAGGGTGTCCGCCTCCTGAACTGAGACTGGGAGTTGGTTCCATAGGAGAGGAGCTTGATAGCTAAAGGCTCTGCCTCCCATTCTGCTTCTGTGGACTCTAGGAACCACAAGTAAACCTGCACTCTGAGAGCGAAGTGCTCTGTTAGGATGATAAGGCTCTACGAGGTCTTTAAGATATGATGGAACCTTGTCATTTAAAGGCTTTGTATGTTAGTATAAGGATTTTAAATTCTATTCTGGATTTCACAAGGAGCCAGTGGAGAGAAGCTAATATAGGAGAAATATGATCTCTCTTGCTAGTTCCTGTCAGTACTCTGGCTGCAGCACTTTGGATTAACTGGAGGCTTTTTATGGAATGATTGGGACATCCTGATAGTAAAGAGTTACAGTAGTCCAGCCTGGAAGTAACAAATGCATGGACCAGTTTTTCAGCATCACTTTGGGGGAGGATGCGAGGTGAAAGAAGGCAGGTCTAAAGACCTGGTTTATGTGTGATTTAAAGGACATATCCTGGTTAAAAATGACTACAATGTTCCTCACAGTATTGTTGGAGGCCAGAGCTATGTCATCTAGATTACCTATACAGCAGGTTTCTAAGGTTTTCAGGCCCAAGTACAATAACTTTAGTTTTGTCCGTTTATAAGTAATAAATTACAAGTCATCCAGGCCTTTATGTCTTTAAGACATGCTTGAAGTTTGACCAACTGATCTGATTCATTTGGGTTCATAGATAAATATAACTGAGTATCATCTGCATAGCAATGGAAATTTATGCTGTTTCCTGAACATACATGCTCCCTTTAGGCAATGTTAAGTGAAGAGAATTGAACCTAACACAGAGCCCTGCGGAACGCCGTGACTAACTTCAGTCTGCGCAGAAGAGTCATTAACATGAACAAACTGGAATCTTTCTGATAAGTAAGATTTGAACCAACTTAGTGTGGTTCCTTTAATCCCAATAACATGTTCAAGTCTCTGTAGTAAGATGCTGTGATCAGTGGTGTCAAAAGCGGCACTGAGATCTAAGAGGACAAGTATGGAGACAAGTCCTTTGTCCGAGGCTAGGAGAAGATCATTGGTGACTTTCACTAGTGCAGTTTCTGTACTATGATGGACTCTAAAACCTGACTGAAAATCCTCAAATAAATCGTTCTTGTGCAAGTGGTCACATAACTGCTTTGCAACAGCTTTTTCAAGGATTTTAGAAATAAACTTGGATGTTGGTCTATAATTAGCTAGAAAACCAAGAGTAGGCTTTTTGAGTAGAGGTTTAATTACAGCAACCTTAAAAGCCTGCAGAACATAGCTCTGTTAATAGATAGAGGTTAATCAGATCTAATATGGACATGTTGATTAGGGGCAAGATGTCTTTGAGCATCGTGGTTGGGATGGGGTCTAAGAGACATGATGATTTAGATAAAGCAATTGAGGCAAACTCATTGAGATCAATGGAAGAGAAGTGAAGTAGTCTAAGTATAAATGAGGTCTTGCAGATGATTCTAAAACCAATGTACTTGATGGCACACCTGTGAGTTGTGGGAATGATTTGATAAATTTTTTCCTCGAATAGTTGTGATTTTATTTGTAAAGAAGCTCATGAAGTCATTGCTGCTGAGGTCTAAGGGAATGTTAAGCTCAACAGCACTGTGGCTCTTTGTCAGCCTGGCTACAGTGCTGAAAAGAAACCTGGGGTTGTTCTTATTTTCCTCTATCAGTGATGGATGGTATGCGGTTCTGGCACTATGGAGGGCTTTTTTATACATTAAACCATCTTTCCAGGCAAAGAAAAGCTTTTCTGACTTGGGGTGTGGCGCTGCGAGCTGTACCACCGGGCCTCCTCAACCGGGCAACAGTATCAAGTGTCGTACGCAGAGAGGCTGCAATACTATCAACAAGATTATCGACTTGTGTGGGAGTAAAGTTAAGGTGGCCTCCCTCCATTATATTGGCACATGGCACTGAAGTAAATAATGATGGAATCATTTCCTTAAATTTGGTAACAGCATTGTCAGATAGACATCTACTGTAATGGAATTTTTCCCCACATAGTTAATAATCCGAATTCAATAGTTATTAGAAAATGGTCAGACAGGAGAGGGTTTTGGGGAAAAACTATTAAGTGTTCAGTTTCGATGCCATATGTCAGAGCAAGATCAAGGGTGTGATTAAAACAGTGAGTGGGTTTATTTACAGTTTGAGAAAAGCCAATAATGAACTGAATGCTTACTGTTGAGGCTGTCATTGTCCGCATCTACATGAATATTGGTCACCCATTATGATTATTTTATCTGTACTAAGCACTAAATCAGACAGTCTGAGAATTCAGTTAAAACAATAAAAACAAACTAGTTAAAGCTCCAGTCACAAAGGCAAATAGGGTGTGGTTGCATTTATCTTAATGATAACCCATTTTCTTTAGGAGCTCCACTTGTCCATGGATGAGTAAGTGCATGTATGCACATGATGGCCTTAACACTCAGGTTTGTGAAAGTGGAGCCTGAGCCATTTAGTGTGAAGAAACCTTTTTCATCCTCTACAGTGTGAGTCAGTGACTCAGCTGAGTCACTCCCCAGTGCCTTGTCTTTCAGTCGGTTCCTTTTGCTCCTTAAATCGTTTTTGGGTTCATGTACATAACCTGTCTCCTCTGTTTTTACACATAAACATGACACGAGTATGTTCCAGTTTAAAATTGTGCCAGTTGTACACTTAAATCTCTTACAACACTGACAATACTGTATAGTACAGGTTGTATCACTGTTGCTTCTACAAATGTTCATTTCATCATGTCTTATGTGGCTTTCTCCACTGAGACTGGGCATAGCTGCTAACGTTGCTGCTGTTAACCCCCTTGTAAAGCAAGCAAACTGCAGAAAGTTAAATGATCATAGAGTACCCTGGAACTGCTTAACTCTCTCTCTTTTTCTGTTTGCTGAAACCAGCTAGCAGAGATAAAAGTGAATATATTGGTAATGTTGTTATGACTGGCCTAGCAGAACTTTTTTCTTGCTAGCAGCAGAAGCACTGGCTGGTTGATCTCTCCAACTTCAAATGTAATGTAGGATTGCTTCCTCCATGTCCTGCCATGATAAATTTGCCTTTACTAGCATGTACTACCGTCCAGTCCACAACCTTGTGGTGTAGAATGATCTACACTGTGTTCAAAAACCAAGCTACACTATGTTTGTATTTTCATATCATGTCAGTTATTCATTTATCTCAGAGGCAGGTTGCAGCAGAAGTTGTGTTATACTGAAGTGAAGCATTATGGATAACTGAGAGCCGTGGCCTCCCAGGAAGGCAAATAAAAAACTGTATTTATTTATTTATTTATAGTTGGTCACCTGCAACCTTCACACATGTTGAGACCTTTGGTAAATGAGCTGAGTTTCCTGCAGTCTGACCGCACGTCAGAAGAAGCCAGTGAGTTAAAGGCAAAGCCTCTGATGTAGGCCATGTCGATGAGCTGCTCACTGGTCAGAAGGACCTGTACTATGCATCCAGAACAGTCTAATTGGTAACTTCATCTGTCTTTGGTTACCCTGGCTCAGTGTGATGCATAGTCCCTGGCTGTGACACTGCTTGAGTCCCGGCTCATGGGTCAGCCTACCGGCCCCTTTTGGAAACACAGCCCTCTGTCTAAAACTGGTGTTTTTCTCTTCAGGACCTGTCATATTAATCCAGTATTGGCCTGACATTCTAATGAGGATACAGTGTAATCCGGGGCTTTCTCAGCTCCTCCTTTCTCTCTTAAGATGATTACTGACATGCTCCTTTGGACTGAATTAAAATGTTAACCATTTTCACACAGTGCCCAACAGTAATGGTGCAAGATGTGTTTTAGAGCAAAACTGCAACATCTGCCTTCCAGATGACATATGACAGATTATTTCCTCCATTTAAGTAGGTTGTCAGAGGTTTGCAGCTTGGTGGTTAACACTTCCTCCATAGTCTTCTAAAAAGAGACCTGTAGGGTGACAGAGGTAATTGTGGGGGTGGAATAACTGTGTCAAAGGCCAGAGAGTGCAGGTACTTATCATAGTTCTTCTGCTATAGTAATTTATCTGCAGTTCCTCACATGCAGGGAACACAGGAACACTTGCTGTGCATAGTATGTCTGAGTAGATATGATTTGGTAAAAGAGAAGGCAGTGGAATTTAATTCCATTTTGTGAGGTTTTCAGTGTTTTTGATGCAAGAGAAAAAATGCCTTAAGCTTATTCACGGTGCTGCTTAGCCAGGGCCAAATTTTCAAGGTGTACAGCACTGACATTTGTCTATAGTACCTAATACATCAGCTAGAAGAATTAGTTTTAAATCTGCTAACAGAGTGTGGAGTGCAGTTAGTCATCCTTTTATAGGGCTTGGCTGGAAGGTATCCAAATGATGTTAATAATATACAGGTGTGAAAATAATGGAGAAATCACATTTATGAAAGAAACGGCCTAAGATGGTACTAAAAAGCAGAAAGAGATGTGCGCTTTTGATTTCTAGTGTTATTTGGACGACAACAACAATTGGTTTAGAATATAGGTAGTTGGTGTTGTTTTCATATGTTTGTGTACATCTTTTTTTTTTTTTTTGTCTTCAACAGAAAATTTCAATACCACGGTCAGAAAATCTCAATGAACTGCAAACGTTTACATTCTATTTATCAAATGTGGGCAGAGATAACCCCCAGGGCAGCTTCGACTGCATCCAGCAGTACATCACCAGGTGAAAACAAACACTCAGTCCCACTCACTTTTTCTTTTTCTAAAGTGTGCAACTAATTCTTCTTGTTCAGAAACACAAATGTATTAACTGTTGTGTTGTAATTCATATTAATTGTGCACAGGCATTTCAATCAAGAGTTTACTGTCTTTGAGCTCTGTTCAATAGTCAACGGTCTTTGGACATGAGTTACCTAATGAGCGTTCTCCGGCAAACAGTCTGTTAGTTTAACATACAGTACTTCAGACCCGAGTTGAATCATTAAACTGCCAACAGGCATCCCTGATGAAGACAACAGGGGCTCCAAGTAGCAGCCACTAAATGGAAATATGCAACTCTTGGGGTTATGGGCATTACGCAACATACTGGTACTTAGTTTATGTATTTACAATAAAGCGATTGTGAAAAGGTGACACTGGCAAGTGACTTGGGTTCTGTCAGTAAAATCAAAAGCGACCTTTGTGGCACTATTCAGTTATTTTTCTAAAGTAAATTAATCATTGAACTAGGTTTTGCAAAATAAGAATGAAGTTCAAAAGAGTGCATGCATTAGTTTCTGAAAGACCTATGCTATATTTCCAGTGCAAATTAAAACTATTTAGTGTTCAAATACATTTCAATTTTAATATCCGTCCTTCTGCAATTGTGTTTTTATAGTAGCAGCTGCAGCAACACAAGACCTGTTCATGATGTGGGTCAATTCTCTTCCACCAAAACCCATTAATCTCATTCTGCACATTATCTCTAGCCTAACATATGCAGAAAATGCTGACTGAATCAAACGAATAGGGCTCGATGTCTGTGTTAAAGTGAAAAGAAGTAGAAAACAAGAACAAGAAGAATCCTCTGCTTCTGGCTGTCCTGTGGCTGGCCCCATTACTCTGCAAATATTTTGTAACAAGTGTGTCAGAGTTCATCCACATCTCTGACTGGATCCTAATCAACCTTGAGTTCTAATCTAAAATCCAAATGACAGTGCTCACCTTCCACTGCCTGCACCACACCATCTCATTTTCTGCTAGATCCTCATCGGAGTGGAAGGGAATCAAAGGGAGCCAGAAAGTCGAGATTTGATGTGGCAGTGAGTTGGACTGTGGGAACCCACAGTTGAATGGAAATTAACAATAATAGTGCATTAAATGGATCTCATTTGTACATAAAATACACAGTGAAGAAACGGGCTATTGCAGAAGAGATTCAAGGCTGATGCTGAGAATGAACTTGTAGTAGTCAATTTATGTTCAGTATTTTAAGGCAGGATCTTCTCATACAGCACCTTGATAATAATTAGTGATTGTCTTTTCTTTTCTGATTGAAGCTTTTGGTCACCTGTCTTCCTCTCTGAACAACTTGTCTTTGTTTTGGCAGTGAAGGCAGCATTCAGCTGGACTGTTTGGGTGGGATCCAAGACAAGATTACAGTATGTGCCACTGACGACTCCTACCAAAAGGCCAGGGAAAGCATGGCACAGGTGGAGGAGGAGACTCGCAGTAGGAGCGCCATCGTCATCAAGCCTGGGGGACGATATGTAGGTGAGGAGATGTGATATTGACAAATGAATACCTCAAGTCAGCTGGACCTTTTTTTTCAGTCATGGACTTGAAACCACTAGTACCTAATAATTCAGCTTCTTCTGGTTGATAGGAAAGAAATATTGCCATTTAAACACTGTAAGGGTGTTAACAGGCATAAAGCAAGTGGGAGAGTATCTGTACCCTGCATACCCCTAAATGGCCCATGTGTTTGTGCAGGCTTTCGCCACTGGTCAATGGGCTCACATTGGACCAGACAGGTCATTTGTGATCCAGGGCTGAATACCAGAGGTCCAGCACACTGTCTATAACCATGACTTATCGAATTTGATGGTTGTTGGCTCCTCAATGGTCAAGCATATAATGCACCACATACGCACTGATTCTCTTTCTTTGAATGTGATATAAACAAAAAGAGGTAAACATGTACCAAGGCATAATGCATCAACTTGCTGCCTTTTTGTTGTTAGGTTTTTGAGTTGTATTATAAAATGCACCGAGCAACAGTTGCAGTGGAAAAACCACAGCAGCATTGCAACGAATGAAATCCAGTGTAAACTTGTTTACTGTTCAGCTGCAAGTCCAAAAATATTTAGTCCATGTGTGCTTTGTTTCAGTCTCAGTAGGAGGCAACACAAAATTCATTTGAATCTGAATCACTTGACCAAAAGTCGCAGCAGGAAAAGGTGGTGATAGCTGATGTTTATAATGGAAGGTGCATTTGAATGGACTTGGCAGTGATAAAGAGCCATCTCTTATGAATTATCTGCAAGCTCTTCCAGTCATTAACAGTTAGTTAAGATGAATTCCTTTTGAGATTTTGTTTTGTTTGTTTGACCAAAACATGCAAGTATTGGCTGCCAGCCAAAAAAAATCACTTGTTCTTTTGTTTCAGTGATCGATTATAGTATAGTTCACAAAATTCCTCCTGTAATTAAAATTCTCAAGCTGAAAATCTCATTAAACCTTAGAAGGCCTTACATGCTCCAGAATCACTGTGGCTGAATGTCTTTTGCTCATTGTTTTCTTTCCTTTTGTCTTGTACCTATGTGCATTGTACGAGTTTTATTCCAAACCTCAGTTTATAGTTTTGAATTTAACACCAAATTACCAAAGAGTGCACACAACAGGACATTAAGTTCAGCACTAAAAACTGTTGGTAAGGTAAATAAATGTAGATAAGCAGAAAATTAATTGGTGTCATCACAGTATTTTCTTTTTGTTTTGAAGTCTGCAGTACCCCTCTGTGCAGTCTCAACTTCTCTTCCTTCACATTTGTAACTTCTTTCAGGCAAGAAGGTTCAGATCCGGAAACCGGCACCTGGCCTCTCAGATATCGCTCCGTTACGGAGAACATCTCGGCCTGTCATCATCTCTAGCAGTACAATGAAGAAAAGCATGACCCAGCACAGGCCGCTCCGAGAGCGCCTCCTCCACCTGCTGGCCCTCAAGCCTTACAAGAAGCCTGAGCTGATACTAAGGCTGCAGAAAGACGGCCTCTCACAGTTAGACAAAGACTCCCTGGACAGCCACCTGCAACAGGTTGTACACATGCTTTCCAATAGTACATACAATAGTACATCGTCTAGACCTTACAGTGAAGTTATCCCTTCTGATTATCCTCAACTACAGAAGGCAGCAGACTTACCCTTTGCTGTTTTTCATTACCTAGGTGGCAAACCTCAATGGGAAAGACAACACCTTCACATTGAAGGACTTTTTGTATAAGGAAATTCAGAAGGACTGGCCAGGCTACACAGAGGGCGACCAGCAGCTTCTCAAGAGGATCCTGTTTAGGTACATCAGAGATGTGTACTCTCACTATGAAACCCACACATCACCCTGTTCTAATGAAGAATCTCTTCAGCCATAAATTTAGGGGAGCTGAACAGTCATTTTGAAACACAATGCGCAGTGACACATTTAGCACCTAAAGGCGATAAATGTGTATATATTTTTTTAAAGATTGGTGTAATGTGCTTATTTTTTGTAGTCATTCTTGAATCAGCCCACTAAGTTAGTTCTTTTTTTTTTCTTAACACTGGTAATTTGATGAATCAGAGTTGGTGTAGACTAAGAGTTTATTTTGCAGTGTTTGTGAGTAGGTCTTTTAGATCAGTGGTCCCCAACCCCCGGGCCGCGGACCGGTACCGGTCCGTGGATCAACTGGTACCGGGCCGTACAAGAAATTATTAATTATTTCCGTTTTATTTATTATCTGAGTCTGAACGATCTTTTATTTTGAAAAATGACCGCATTCTCTCGGTTACATCTCGGTCACTTGAGCGCCAAAACTGGCTTACTTGTGGACATATTCAGCCTGCTCAATGAACTCAATCTGTCACTTCAGGGGAAAATGACAACTGTCTTCAAGTTGGCAGATAAAGTAGCTGCATTTAAAGCCAAACTGGATTTGTGGGGACGGCGCGTCAACAGAGGCATTTTGGACATGTTTAAAACATTAGCGGGGATTTTGGGTGAGACTGAGCCAGAGCCTTCATTCTCCCAGCTGGTGCACGATCACCTGTCTTTGCTTTTAAAAGAGTTCGAGCGCTACTTCCCAACCACAAAGGACCCACGAACTGCCAAGGAATGGATCCGCAACCCATTTGTCAACAAACCAGGTGAATCCAGCAGGTCTGTGCAAGAAGAAGATCAACTGCTGGAGATCGCAAATGACGGCGGCCTTAAAAGTATGTTCGAGACAACAACTCTGTCGGTGTTCTGGATTAAAGTCATGACAGAATACCCTGAGATCGTAAACCACAGCACTGAAAACTGAGACTTTGATGTTATACTCATGTTATGTTGTTGGCGCAATGTTACGAGGAAGCTGCTAATAAAGTTGCATACAAGTACACAGTAAATTCACATTTATTATTATATTTACAATATAAACAATCTACGTACCCCCCCCCGGGCCGCAGTAAAATTGTCTAGCGTTGACCGGTCCGCAGTGATAAAAAGGTTGGGGACCACTGTTTTAGATGATGAAGCCTAAGTCCCTCCACAGTCCCTGCAGTGAATTTCATTATTACATTAACATTTTTTGTAACTGCTGATTCTTTATATTTGCTTTAACTAGGTCGACCTTTTTGAGCCTCAGTTTAGGCTGTTAGAGAGTGTTGATTTGTTGTTTGTGCTCCACCTGAATTGTTGTTTGACAGCATGAGCTGTTGGCCTTTTTCCCAGTGGAAAATTCAGGTTTCTCAGGATAGGGGACATTAAGGAAAAGCAAGCTCCCAGCTAGCTATTTATAGACCAGGCAGCAGTGGTCAACTCTCCTTTTGTTTATGTAGTGGACTTGAGAATAACTCCTGTTGTTTATGGTTTGCTTTAATATACCTGTGGTACAAACCCAAGGGCAGCTAGAGTGACTAGAGCCAACACTGAGTGGACAGAAGGAAGACCTGTATGAGGCAGTAGCCCTGCAACATGATACTGATTTACATACCTGAAAAGTCCAGTTTTTGCTGTGACTGCTAATATCATAGTTTTACGACATTTTTTGCGCTTTATTGGACTCTTTAAAGGTGCTTCTAGGATTTACATTATTTACATAGGGTCATATATACACACCACCAGTCACAGGTTTGGACATGCTTACCTATTCAGTTCAATGGGAAGGTCTGTCCAAAAATGGCTCAATACAACAGCCTTATGAAAAAAAAGTTTCACAAACGTGGTACTTATTAGTGCACTATATAGAATTAGTGTTCTTATTACTATGTTTGTTTATTCAGTCTAGTTTCTGTGTGCATGTCTTTGTAAAGCCATGCATATCTGCACATACTTAGAGCCTTGTGTCTGTGTTTTCACATACTTTGAGCGCTGTTTGTGAGGTTATCAGCTAACAACCACAGCCTCCCACCTAACACTACCTCCCCCTCCCCAGCTTTTCCAGAGTCTTGAGTGTGTATATAGTTGGTCACACACCAATGTGAGCATAGAATTCGTGTGATGCAACAGTGTTCCAGCACATGCTGATCTGTGTGTGAGGTGGCACTGGTCCAAGGTTCAGTTGTACCGGTCTACCTGCTGTCTCACTCGTAGCTCCCACATGTCTGCATGACTACCCCACCACAGACACATGCCCTGATTGAACTAGGGTGGGGCATTGACAAGACTTTGTGTACCCAACTGCCCCCTACTGATAATATCATCAAACTAAATGTGCATGTTCAGATTAATTAGCCATGTTTGTGTTTGTGGCTTCTTTGCTAGCATCAATAAACTTTAAAATCAGAGATAGACCAGTTTGTTTTGCCAGACTGAAACTCGGCCACTACTAGTGAGTTTACCAATCAATAGGAATAGGATCAATGGGCTGGCTTTCATTCTGTGTGCTAACTTTGACTTGGTTGTATTGGTTAGGCACTGTTTATCTGGATTGGATAGCTGTATATTGGCACAGCTCTTTTTGTTTTGATACTACTGCTGCCTGACCTGTTCATATCTGGCAATAAGATGGGTCCTGGCAGATGTGATCACAAGCAGGCAAATCCAAATGCAGTTGGTCAAGCCTCTTGTGGAGGCGGTCAGTAATAGTGCAGAATGAAAACAAATAAAGGATGTTCCTGTTTCCATTTAAAGACCATCTAGTCAAGTTTGTGGTGCACATATTGCCAGCAAAACCTCCCAAACAACACCCATACCCAAATTACTATGCAGTACCATATTCTCTCTCACTGTAGTGTGTCATGCCACTTTTTCAGCTGTCATGAAGCAGCTGCCAGAAATGATCAACCACTAAATAAACATGCAGCAGTGTATATGAGATTAGGCATTTCTTTTCAGGAAAACAAAAACAGAATCTTCCATTAAACATCCTAAAAACAGTGAGGAGTGGTAGAAAAGTTGTACACATTTAATCACTGAAATTTTGCCTTTTGAAGTGTGTGTTTGTAATAAAATGTTCCTCTGTCAGGTAGCTCCTCCTTTTATTCAGTTGCTATAGCTACACATTCAACTTCACAATGTGACCGTTTGTAATGTCCTCGTGCATCTGTAGAATTAGCCTGTCTCTGAAGAAATTGCTTGAGAGTAATTTAATGTGCTCAAAGAGCACAAATGACTACACATAAGGCAGATTTCACAAGGCCTTTAGCCTTTCAGGACCTCAAGAGCCTGGTCGAATAAATTAACAATATTTACACCGGAAGAACAATCGGATGAATTGAATTGTCCAACATTGCTGCATCAGTGCCATTGGAAATGCCATCACCATCAACAGATAGCTGGACAGTTGAAGTAGTGTTCCTGGTGTGCTGCAATAGAAATATATTCAGTTTGTTTTGTTTTTTTTCTTGTATGTGTGTGTTTATGTGCATGTACGTGTTCACTCTCTTAGAAAACAGTGCCAAACCCAGAACAGCTCTGCACCTCCACCGGAAAGTCCACCCAAAGAGCTGGCCAGCAGCTCGCCATCTCAGGTGAGCATCCTGTTTTTCCTTCTGTCTCTCGCTTCTATTTACTTCTCCATCTCTAAACAGCCACACGGTTTTCATTTTTCCCAGTTGTACAGCTTGTTTTTACTCCAGTGGGATAGTGCTGGATATTTTCATGATGTTAGGTCAAAATTGCTAATGTTTTACATTGTTAATCAGGGTATACTTATTTTCCAGAGGGTTTCTGAGCATTTGAAAGAGAGGGGGGAAATAAAAAAAAATATATACTGTAGGTGTGTACACACACACACACACACACTTAACAAAGAAGTCAAACCTTTTCCGGTAAAGAGGGAAAACAAAGCAACCTACAAGTGTGCAGCACATGTGTGGGAACATCTGAAACAGTGCTGTCAATATGAACAGTATTTGCTTTCAATTATAGGAAGATCACCACAAGTGTGTTTGGCTGCTGAATTACAGTATTAGCGACTGCAAAAATTGAGGTGTTCTAAAAGTTTTGACGGGTTGTGGGCCTATTAGTTGTATGAGTACCATTAAATCTCCTCCACCTGCTATTTATATTGTATATATCAGTCCATACTTTTGAGTTTGTCCACTGTTTACACTTCTGTTAAGTAAAGGAAAGAGGAACTGCTCTGTCAAGGTCAAGTCAAAGTGTTTGTCATATGCACAGTTAGGCAACGTGTTTTCCTGTACAATGAAATTCTTACTTTGCCGTCCACATGAATGCCACAAAATATATAAAGTAGATAAATAAGTAAGGCACTTTAAGGCAGCAAATGAAGAGATATAATAAAAATATATAATATAACAGAGAATGTATGCTGCATGGGAGCAGCATGTGCAGCAGTCAACAGTCATTGTGCAATTATGCATGTGCAAACTGAGAATGTAAACAGTACATGACTTATTTCCTGGTAATAAACTCCTCAGCTGTTTAGGAGTCTGATGACAGAGGGAAAGAAAGAGTTTTTCAAAAGCACCCTGCGGTGGTAAATGCTCTGCAGAGAGGGCAGTGGAGTCCTGGTGATCTTCTCTGCAGTCTTTACCACTCTCTGCAGGCGCTTGCGGTCCATAGCAGTAGTGCTGCCATACCAGACAGTGATGCAGCTGGTCAAGATGCTCTCAATGATGCAGCTGTAGAAGTTGCTGAGGATCCTAGGCGACATGCCAAACCTCCTCAGGAAGTACAGCTGCCGTTGGACCTTCTTGACCAGCTGTGTGGTGTTAAGTGTCCAAGTGAGGTCCTCACTGATGTGAATGCCCAGGTATTTGAAGCTGCTCACCCTCTCCACTTCGAGCCCCTGGATGAACAGTGGCCGATGAGATCTCCTCTCCTTCCTCATGTCCACTATCATCTCCTTCATCTTGTCCGTGTTGAGGCTGAGATTATTGTCCTTGCTATTGGGCTAGTATCTCCTTCCTCTCAGGTTCTTCTCACCTCAGACACTTAGTGTTTGCCCCCTTCCTATTCACTCTTTTCCTCAGTTAACACAGTACACAAACAGTATCTCAGGCTCTTTTAGATTTAGTGGTATAAATCCAACAGCAGGTAAAGCTGTGTGTACACCAGAGATAGCTGAGGGATGGCTCAGGTAGGACAGCAAGGTAAACAAGGAGAGACCATGTCCACACCATGATTGGGGGGAATAACATGTGCCCCCTCTAACACTTGGTTTCCACTTATTTTCAAGTTTTCCTGTCATACAAAAATGCAAAAACAAAAGATAAATTCTCTGCTCCATTTTTTGTTGAGGAAGGCTTTTACAGCTGTCACTGGAAGGGGTATTGTTGAGCAGTGTAAAAATGACAGCTTAGTGTGAATGGACGGCCAAAAAGAAGAGAGATATTTTCATAACTGCTTAGTTATGAAACAGCTAGGCAGGCTGGTTCTAGCTGTTGTTTCAGAATGCTCCAGTCTTCCTTTTGGGGACAGTCAACACTGGTTTTCTCAGCCACTCCCAAAGATTGTCTGACATGTAATTCCTGGTATTGTGAAAAGACGGCACAGTCATCACAGCCTCCATACTTCTAGGAAGCATACTCAAGTTTCCTGCAGATCCTTTAAAAAGTCTTACTTTAAATTAAAAAAAATGAAAGGGTTAGGGGCTAAAGTCCTAAACCAGTCTTGTAATAAAACCTCCACTGTCATGAACATTATAGTGTTCTGTGTTTTGTTGCGACTGAAAGGTAGGGTTTGTGGTTTTTGCTGCTGTTGAATTACATTGTGTTATACTGAGGGGTTTCTATAATCTTGTTTCCCCAAATTATATCAAGGTGTGTTACTGAGAAACAAACCACAGCCTCAAAAGTGAATACAAAGTTTCAACAAAACTGAACATTACAACAATCAGGAGGGAGGATTTTAGGTAGAACTGTTTTTTTTTTTTTTTTTGTTTTTGTTTGGGTAGACTTACTAAATTGACAATTGAATATGTATATGTAGCACAGATGTTCATAAAAATTTGATTACACTTGTCTGTTGCCTGCAAGTTATCAAAACCATACATGCTGTTCTTTCCATTATAAATGTTTTCACAGCCATAGGTTGTATGGTTGCACCAGTAATTGTCATCTAAATACGCATTTGCTTTAAAGCGTATATAATGCATTATGCATATACATGGGCTGCATAATTATGATATTCAGTCATTTTATTTGAATGAAACATGGATACACATGCTACACCTGTGTTAATTTGTATTTGTTCTGCTGTGGAAATGGTTTTTTTTCCTGTTTAAGACTTTAAAAAGTCTTAAATTTGATTTAAAATAGTGTGCAGCAGCCTTGATACTAGAGCCTCTCCTCTGTACGCTCCCTTGTCCTCTGCAGCTCGACCATCTTTGTTTGCTCTGATCCAGACTGCATTTTCCCCTCGCTCACTCTGAGGTGAAGTGAGTTTATGTTGAACTCTATTTTAGGTTTTGCTACTAAAAATGCTGTTTTTTTTTTCTGCCAGAAACGGTCTGCTTCTGATTTCATTGACCCGCTTGTCAATAAAAAGCCCAGGATATCACACCTCGCCAGCAAGGCTGCAACAGCCCAAGTTAATGGCAAGCTCAGCTCCTCTTGTGGAAGAGCAGAGGCAGGAGGGGCACAGGCAGGAGCGGTGGTTTCTATGTCAGACAGCGGCATGGCATCAAGCTCCCAGCAGCTGCCTGTACTGGACATCCCTCGTCCTTTTGAAGCACTGTCGGACGTCAGTAATGACTCTAGCCACAACGGGAGAGACTGTGACTCTCAAGAAACAGTAATGTCTGAGAGGCTCAGCCAACCGCCTTCAAAATTCTCTTTGTCAACAGTACTTAGCGTGCCTACCACCGGCACGCCATCTCCTGGACACACAGTCTTGCATAGTGCTCGGGACAAGAGTTCTTCATCCTTCAACAGCAAGTCCAGGAAGAAGTCAAAAAAGCATAAAGACAAGGAGAGAGCAAGAGAAAAGGAGCAGGAGAAGCAGAAGGGCATGAAGACCAATGAGGAGTGTGTGCCTGAGCCTGTTAAAGCCAGTGAGATGAGCCCAGGAAGTGTAAAAAGCAACAGTATTCCACAGAAAAGCACAGGTGACAGACACACACACACACACACACACACACAAAGATTTTTTTCTTCACAGTCTTATTTGCTAAATTCACAGCACCAGATAAAAGATTTCTGGATAGAAGTTCATATTTGGATTTACACCAGTTAGTCATTACTGTGAGTAGGTGATGCATCATGTGACTCACTGATTGAATGGAGACCCCTGCTGTTCAGCTTTGCTTTCAGTAACCTCAAGCAGACACCTGTGAATCCAGCTGCCAGACAGCACCTTTAGACAATTTGAGATTAACTATAAAAAACATTTTGTTGTGTTGCCTTTCCAGTTGCACCACAACATCTTTCACACATAGAGACACAGCAAAGATAACCAATTTAGATTAATGCAATTTTCTAACTGTGTGACCTTGTTTCAGATCTGAATGGAATGTGCAATAGTACCAGTATTCCTTTGTCATCACCTGAGGTGGCAGACTATTTATTGTGAGTATGTCAACAAGTTTAGGTCCCAATAGATCCATGCTTCTAGCTAAGAGAATTTGATTTCTCACTATTTTTAGGAATAAAGTTGAGGTTTTCAAACTGTAAGCAATGTCTTCCAAAGGGGGCATGAGAGTAAAGCGGGGCCCCGGAGAGAGAGAGATGTGGTTAAAAACTACATGAGATGAAAAGGGCAGGTATATGCCAACGCCCTAAATCCAAAAGAAAGTTAGATAATTATCATTTTGCCATTTACCAACAGTTGCTTTGAAACACTGCTATCTGAGGCAAGTAAAGCACTTAAAGGATAAGGCCGATCATTTTTTTTTTTTTTTGTATTAACATTTTCAACACTCCCCATACAGAGACTAACATCGACAGTGAATTGCTTCTGCTCATGGTTAATGATCATCACTGTTTCAGTCCTGGATCATTTTATTCGTCTGTGCCTGGACTTTTGCTGATGTTTTTGGACAACAGCGGAACATCACTATGCAAGGCGGCATTCTTTTCATTACTAAACCTTGGGCCCTACTTTGTTGCCCCAAAGGCTCTGAGGGGCCATAATATCATGATGTTGGCGCGACACAGAGTCAAATGTGCATATATATATATCTGGGGTTTGCTAATGAAGAAATATGCCGCCCTGCATAGTGATGTTTCGCTGATGTTTTTGAACAGTGGAAGACTATGACACAGACGAATAAAATGATCCAGGACTGAGACAATGATGACCATTAACCGTGAGTAGAAACAATTCATTGTCAATTTTTGTCTCTGTATGGGGAGTGTTGAAAATGTTAATATAGAAAACGACTGGCCTTATCTGCACCCAGCTATCCATTTGTGTCAAAATGTGTACTTCTGAGTCACAAGGCACTGAAGGTATCATTATCTCATAGAAGAATGACTTCTCTTAACTCAGACATGTCATCCAACCATCACATTTTATTCAGGATCAAAGTAATCCTGTGATAGTTGACTGTACATTGCAGACAGGACCTGTTAATAGGTCACCTTTTAACAGTTTGCCAAAATGAAAACAAATCTAGCTTAATAAATAAACAGAGCTGAAACTCATGGAGGGGTTGTATAACAGAAGTTTCTGTGGGGGTGTAGTGGTGTTGCTTTTGTCTGAGGTGGGGCTCACAGTGTCAGGTAAAAATTTAATTGGTTTGTGCTGAGTTTCTTTCTTTCTAATGACTATTTCTCCCTCACTTGAACCAAGTATGTGTTCTATGTGATTTTCTGTGAAAATCTCCATTCCTTAACTTTTTATTCCCTCTCTTCCTAGAAAGTACACAGTGATTGGCTCTCCAGAGCAGCGTCAGAGGTATAAAAACGATTTCAACGCAGAGTACAGTGAGTACCGGAATCTGCATGCTCGGATAGAGGGCATCACCCGGCAGTTTACTGTACTTGACAATGAGCTCAAACAGCTCCAGCAAGGCACTGACAAGTACAAGGTAGATTCCCTAAAGGATGCACACAAATCTGAGCAACTCAAAGAAAACCCTTCATATGTTCATATCAGTTGCCCTGTTTGTGTCTTCACAGACAATCCACAATCAAATACTTCAAGAATATCATAAAATTAAAAAGGTAGGTTTTAACACGTTATCAGAATTTGATGACATGTAGTGTTTGGGTAAATTATCAGGTTGTGACTGTGTTTTTCCCACATCCCTTGCAGACTAATCCAAACTATAGCCAAGAGAAGAACCGCTGTGAATATCTACACAACAAACTGGCACATATAAAGAGACTTATTGCCGAGTATGATCAACAGCAACTTTAAAAGTAGTTATTAGACATTGTTTCCCTATTATCTCTGGAAACCAAGCAGATCAAGGAAAACTATGGATTCTGCTTGTTCTAAACATGTTCTCATTAAAGATGCCATGGAGGGAGTATTCCCCTCACCAGGGCTAAAGGCTCTAGTGAGGGCTAAGCAGGACACTTTTTTTTGGGGTGGGGGGGGCAGGTTTATCTGTAAAGTTAAACCACAACAGCCCACCCTGCTTATTGTGCACAGAGGTGGGGGCGGGGTGGTGCACTGAGATAAAAACCAAATGCAATTAATTTGTTTTTGATTAGAGAAAGATTAAGTGAATGATGTCTCAGCTTTCCCCATATACTGAAGCAAATGGTTGTGATGTTGAATTTTTTTTTTTTTTTTTTTTTTTTTTTGCAACTGTAGCACAAAAGGTTAACTTCTGACTGTCTTTTTGTTGCCTTGTTAAAAAGCTGCCTCTTAATTATGTCATCACACCTGAAATGTTTCATTTTATTCAGAAGCTGCCTTGCCCATCTAATTTTCTGTCTTTTGGCATTTAATTGTTTCCTTTTTATAAAAAAAAAAAAAGCTGATATTACTGTTGATGAAATCAAAATGATGCTTCTCAATGCACACAGTCAGAGAGAGGTTTGTGTGCTTGGCTTTTCTTTTCTAAAACCCTGTGTGGATGTCTTATCAAAGTGGACAAACATTTTCTCTAGAGCTGTAGATTTTCTTTGAATACAATCATTATGCAGTGTTTGTTCATTGCTTATAGCAGTGGTTCTTTGTTATGGTTAGTTCATGAGGCCTTTTGTAGCAATAGAGTTATTCAAAGTTATCTGCAGAGTCCATTGCCAGCCTGACTTTCATTATCCTAATGGAAGATCTCTGATTGTAGGATGATGCAGATAAGGCGATTCAGATCTACAGGCTTTTTTGTTTAGTCTTCAGAATGTTCAGAGTTTGAGGTTGATGTATCCTAAGTTAACACCTTTAGATATGATGAAACAGCAGCGTTTACATCGTCTATAAGAGCTCAGCTTTTTTGTTCATCTGTTCATCAGCCCACATGGTAGTCCATTTGAGATGACTGTTAAGATGAAGCCATCCGTGATCATCTTCCAAGTGGAGCCTTGCGAACGTCCAACCAGCTTTTCAAATGTGATGTCACATATTCAGTGGAGGATGGTCCTGGATCAGCTCTCTTCTCTGAGAAGTGTCTAATCAAGATAGATCCACTTGGCGTATTCAAAGCAAAATTAGAAATGCTGTATAACGAGTTGAATTTTGTCAGTGAATGCATTTCTTATATCAACCTTATGTGAATACAAAAATATCTGCACTTTTTCCTCCTGATCTTGCTGTTACCTGGGCGTTTTGGCTAAATGACACTTTAATCTCTTTGTCCATCAGAGTGCATGCTTTACAGATGTTACAGTAAACAGTCTTTGTATCTTTACTTGGGTGGGGAAACCTATCCAAGCAAAGGCCTAGTCCAGATAAATCAGTATCTAATCAAGTAGACATGGCTCTGACCAGCATATATACTGAAGTGCTACCCAAGTGGGGTGAAACAATACACTACCAAGTGTTGGCAAAGGACCATGTCTCAGTATTCTCTACTTCCTGTTATTGTTTCTTTTAATCCTTAAAATTTATGATGCAGTGGAAATTTTCTCAGCGTGTGAGACATCAGGAGGTGCTTTTGCTTCAGATGGGATTTGCATGACTGGGATGAAGTGTTTTAATGCAATGTTAGGTTTCAGACTGAAGCATTCTCCCAGTACAAACGCTATATTAAGGCCAATGCTCTGAGACTCATCACAGCACTGCTGCAGGGCCAAGATTGAGGCTGGCTGGATGATGTCTAGGCAGGAGTGGACATGAATTTTTTATGACACCAGAACCAACACTCAGCATTGCCCAGTACTGCAATTTTTTACAAGGAAGACATTTCTCCTCCATTCTCCACTGTATCTTGTTTTGACTTGATTACTATATTACATCTTTTATGGTCAAAATCTATCATGAATGAGCTGTCAAGTAAACACATTTTGCTCCAGTGGGAAGCAAACACTTTGAAAGTAAAGATAGGCAAGAACAAGAGTACGTCATATGAGTTAACTGTGCCAAAATGACCTGTTGTATAGTTTTTTTTTTCTTTTGTTTGAATATGTATATGCTGCTGTACAAGCAAAGAGGGCTTTGGAGAAGAGTCATGAAATGTTGGCGCTAAAACCCAAAGCACGCTTTTTGAAAATAAGGGACTGGGATTGAAATTCTTTGTTTCAATAAAATTATTTGGAAATAATCTGACATTGTTATGAAAAGTAATTCATCTTGGAAATGGATAGTGATGCCATGAATGTAACGCACATATGGCACTGTATGTGGCTTGGTTATGATGAACACACAAATAGCATCACATTTATAGAGATTCATATTTTGAGCTTTGATAAAGGTCAAAATTGTTTCCTTTAGATAAGTACAAGGTACAAAAATTGCCCTTTAGAAGCACTGAGGAGTTGTGTGCATACACCATTCCGATACTATTATAAATGAGACTGTTGTATTTAGTGGATGTTTTAATAGGTTTCCCCCCTTTCTGTATGATGAACTAACATTTGTTTACGATTACTGAGGCCTGCAGTGAAGAGGATGTCCTGTAGATGGCAGCAGTTTCCAAATCTTCCACACGGTACTAGCACACCTTTTCAATAAAGCAAACTGAAGAGGAACATTTTGATCAGCCTATTCACTCCAGTTCACTTCACTCCTGCTGAGAGGTCACATGTTAAAAATGGTTAGTGGCACTCTCAGGAGTCGGTTTGATTGCAAGGGAATGATGGGAAAATGTAAAGCATTCATATTGTATTCAGTGTGCGTGTGTGTTGTGTTTAATGGGCATCCTCTTGTAAGCTATGAATGTGTGTTGTTTACTGCCAGGTCTGTGTCATGTACTGAAGTGTGGATCCACAAAAGACCTTGGTTATGGCAGCAAGAGTAGAAGATGCCCCGGTGATGCAGTGGAGAGGACAGGGTTTGCTGTAATCTGACTCGCTGTGAAAGATACCAGAAATCTACATAGCAACTGTGTTCCAGTTGGCCAAGCTGAGCCTTGTGCCTGAGCCTCACTGTGCTGCTACTGGATCTCATCCCAAAGTTGGCCTCAGTGCTGCTCAGGGAGCTGGGGGGTGGAGGGGGCCTGGTCAGTGAGTTCATTGTGGCAAGCTGCCATCTCTTCTTCTCCTCAATATACAGCAGCATATACACTGGCATGTTTACACAAGCAGCAGAGAGACTAAGAGCCCCCCATGTTTTAAGGGTTGTACTAGAACAGATTTAAGTTGTCTGGATTTCTGCTCTGAAATGCAGCGAAAGGTCTACTAGTGCTTTAATGTACAAATGTAGGCCATTGTTGAAATAAAGGTCAGTCAAATATTTGAGGTAATTGGAATGTATATAAGACATGACAGCATAAGCGGCTCATTTTGGAGCTCATCCACACTGACTTGCACTTTGCCACATGCATAACACAGAACAAAGCCAATACTGACATCACACATGAAGGCTGATATACTGAGAGTAAAAGCACTTCTGCTTCCTATTTGAGGAAGCCTGACAATTTGTGACAAACACAGTGCATTAAGACACAACTGCCAGATCAAGTTATTTTAACGGTTGTTTTAGTTTGGTTAATTTAGCACTGAATTGAGTACACAGCAGTAGTTGTGCAGCCTGTGTCCACACAGGGAGGTGAACATTATAGGAATAGTGCAGTAATAAGGTCTATCACCTCACCCCACTAGAACACAATGAGATTTTGGTTTATGTTGTTGTTGTTTTCTGGTGCCAGGAAGGGAAATTATGATTAATCCCATCACTTTCTCCCATCTCAGCATATCTTATAGGTACACTATTTGAAATCATGTCTACTTCTCATTGGAAGGCTACAATCCTCCTACAAACTGACCAAATGCCCTTTGACTTTTGAATTTGTTATCTTGTTTATCGTTTGTTGATTGTGTAACTCTCTTCTCTCTGTCTTCTCTGTCCTCTGTTATGGAGCCTGTGTCCCTGTATTTTTGTGTGGGACAGAGGAGGATTCTTCAATGACAGTTCCCAGTTCAAGTTTGAGTGTCAATTTAAACATTCAGTAAATACAAAGTCAAGATTCCATAGCAGGTCAGTTTGAACTTTGTCTTTTTGTGCAGGTCAGTGCCATTGAACCAACCTTTTGAAGGTCACCTTCGTGTTGCACATGACTAAACCGTCGTCTGAAAACAGTACTAGCTCTGTTGTAGATTGCCAGGCTAAATCAGCCAGTTTTTCTTCTCTTTGGACTTGCCACAAACATTCAACACCTCAGTTTGTTGCATCATTTCTCCACAACTGTCCACTCACACTTAATTTCTTATTCTGTCAACAAAAACACAATCCAGTAACTAAATCAATGTCAATATTGTACCATAACCATGCTCATTACATTACTGTATAAAAGCTACAGATTAGATGGTCCTTGTTGTCTGTTCGTGCATAAAATCGTTTTGTACCAAACATTATTGCACTGAAAGACAGGATACATAGACAGGCAAACTGAATATGGACATTATACTGTGATTTGACCACATACAAACCCATCCCTAACCTCAACCACATAATACAGTATAAATCATTCATTTTGAATACTTCACAGTCCTGCAGCTGTGTACTGTAATTAGCCTGTATTGCACAGAAAATATACCAATGTATTAGTGCTAGATGGCTATAAATGTGCATTAATTATGACTGATGGATGTTTTCTGTAGGGCTGGACAACATGGTTATTGTTTGAATCATATTGTGTTTGTTGTAGTTGGGCAGCTTGTTCTCAGTTTCATGGTAAATGTAATGTGTTTTATTAATGAAGCCGATCTATCTAGTACTGTGGATGATCAGATCAGACTGAGCATGATCACCATGAAAATGTGGAAATAATTATTGACAGTTTGCTGCTATGATTTCAAGTGCTGGTTGTTTATAACAGTACTTTACAGTATGCTGCAGCTGCATGGAGCATTACAGCCATGAACATAATTATTTACACACTGAAACTAACAAGAACTCCATGTTGTATAATGCTACATAAACCTGGGGCTTAATATATCCTTTTTAGTTTTTAAATACACTGTGTATAATATTGATCAGCCATCATTAAGAAATGTTTTTGGTTTTATATGAAGATTTTTACCCCTTTTAACTCTGTCAGAATTGAGGCCATGAGACAAAGTGTAGGAATTTTAACAACTTTCCTTGGTCAATAATCTCCCCCTCTATTAGTGTGTATTTATGTTTATATAGTGTTCGTGTTTATATAGGCCTATCAATGATCAGCTAAATGTTTGTGGGGGGCGGGGCAGCAATCCCAGCTGATATTGGGTGAGAGACAGGGTCCACCCTGGACAGGTCTCTAGTCTATCACAGGGCTGACATGTACACAAACAGCCACACACACAAAACTCCTACAGGCAATGTAGAGTCACCAGTCAACCTAAGCTGCATGTCTTTGGACTGTGAGAGAAATCCAAAGTACCTGGAGTGAACCCACACAGGCACATGGAGAACATACAGATTCCACACAGAATGGCCCCAGGTTGTCCCGGGCTCAAACCCGGAACCGTTTTGCTGTGAGGCAACAGCACTAACCACTTCTCTGCTGTGCTGCCCTCAATCTGAGTTCGGTAACCAAATAAAAACATCAAGAAAACTGGGCTATTAAAGTCCTTAATAATGTCTGAAATCAGAGCTCCAAGAGTAAACTAAAGAGAGAAACTCCGCACAGTCCCAACAAAGGGCCTACCTTTCTCACAGTGGACATTTATTTTATTGTCATTGTGACACATACAATGAAATTTTGTTTGGGGCCAAGGGCCGCTGCGCACCATTAGTGTTGGGGGAACAGCGTCTTGCCCAAGGACACTTTGGCATGTGGATTGCAGACACCAAGATTCAAACCTTCAACCTTCCGGTTGGGAGACGACTGCTCTACCCACCCCACCACGGTCACCCCTTTTACTTGTTAAATACAGGTGTGCCTGCATTCCACGTGGGTGTGCTAGTTTATTGTTATGGCTTACTGACACACCTGGAGCACAGTAGCTGCTGATACAAAATTGTGCTATAATTAATTTAGCTTGAAGGGGAAAAGGCTCCATGTTGTGTGTGTGTGTGTGTGTGTGTGTGTGAGTGAGAGAGAGAGAGAGAGAGAGCGAGAAAGGTGTTCTTAGGGAAGAGGAAAGCAGAACAATTCTACATATATTCTGCACATTTCTACAAATCACTGGAAGCAGGAAAACACTGGGTATACAAATGTGCTCCATGTTGTGATTATTGCCAGCTTGTTTTAGTGTTTTTATGTGTGGGTCATTTGTAACAGTAAACTAACTACTTTACAGTGTTACACCACTATTAATCTATTCCATCTGTTTAGCCATAACTTAAGCTCTTCTTTCACATTTTATATATGTATAGCCTGTACATGTATTAATATTTTGTCTCTTTTTGTTAAAAAAGGGTAGGCTACAATTTTGATCATGAAAAGTCTTAATAATTAACAAAGTGTCTGCTGCTCTGTATAAATCTAATATTTATTTAGGCTTGTGTGATAAGTTTAAAGTATCGTTTTCTTTAGGAAATGACTTGTTAGCTCTCTTATTCGGGGCTTAAAATAGGTACATTTCTGTACTTGTCACGCGCCGTAGGATGGGCGTTCGCTCGTGCTCAGCGTTTCTGGCCCACGCGCTACGATCACGATCTCCTTGGTGACGTCTGTGTCCCCTCAGCTACCAGTGGCCCCCTGCCATATTTATTCATGCCGGGCAAGATGGCGGCGATACGGACGGGGTGTTATTGCCAGTGGACATAAAAAAGGAATTTTATTCATAATATAAAACCGAGTCAGACACGGTTATATATTTGACCAAACTGTGTGTATATTTACCACGCAACGAGCGTCGACGTCTTTTTTATTTTACGCATTTTAACGTGTTTTTTCTTATAAAATGTTCACGTTGTAGCTCGTTCGCTAACCGACCAGCTGGCTAACAGAGCAGTTACTAGCTAGCTAGCTATCTATTACAGCCAAGCCGCCGTGAAGTGTAGAATGGGAGAAAAGCTGGAGCTCAAGCTCAAATCGCCGGTTGGAGCAGAACCCGCTGGCTATCCGTGGCCATTACCAGTATACGTAAGTGTTAAACCTTTAAACTCTAGAGTTAGAGATTTCGATCTTGTCTCTGTTTTTGTCTTTGTTAGTTGGCTCTTTGCTAACATTGGCTAGCTGTAGGAGCAATGGCACATTCGTCCGGGGAATCAGGTCATACTGGTCAGGATGGTGACAGACTGGGTGCATTAACAGTTAGTCACCTGCGATGACTGATCAGATGCTGTTTTTCAGTTGTGCTGCCATAAAAGTGAGCAGAGGGGACAGTATAAGCTAGTACGAACTAATCCGGACATTGAAGGACAATAACGTTAATAGAACGTTGTTTTGAAAATTATGCAACATGAACAGATTACCATTCGCTTTTAGGGTAACTTTGTTGCTTCCCAAAGTGTCTCGGTTATGATCCTTCATGTTCCTACTGTAGCCCATGTAAGTAACCCCAAGCTGTACATAAATAGCTTTTATCTGTTTCCTGCTCATATTCACCACCTGATACCTGTAGCCAACCACTGTGGCCACATTGCGATACAGAGATATGAACAAGATGTGTGTGTATAAGTGAGAAGGTCCGTTTCATGATGCTGCACGCATTGAATGGCAGCATTGCATCTCTGAAGTGCTTGTGTTATTTTTGAACAGCTGGTTGTGTTTGGTAATTTGAACTCTACACATCCACTGAGTGGCCGATCTGTCAGTGCTCAGTGCAGTAACAGCTATACTTGCCTAGAAAGAAGTTTCTTTTCTCTTAGTTGTATTTCCATATAGCATGTTAGTCAGCACGTCACTGTTTGGTTGCATTTGACTCAGTGAGAAACGGAAGAGGAAGCGGTTGCAAGCTCTGTGATCTTTTAGTTAGCGTAAATTTTGTTTCTCATTTATAGTAATTGTGGTGAGACACTCACTTCTGACTGAAAAAGCTGAATTTCTCAGAATGTCTGAATTGAGTGTTTTCTGGTTATTTCAGTTCCATCCTATCTGTTTATCCCGCTGTCACAATATGAAGTAAATGAGTTTCAAGTAAAAGTTGCAAGTTAGTGTAGTCAGCCACTCCTTTCTGCTTTGGCTAACAGATTTGACCCTCCCTTTACACTAGGCAGGGTGATAACACTCACTGTTCCTCCCTCTTGGATTTACAGCCTCACCCTTACTTTATCTTATATCTGTAAGAATAAACCCAAGAACAAGCATCTCAGAAACTCAATATACTTTTGATCTGCATGGCAGCCGTTTATACTGGGAATATAGCTGTCCTGCATTGAATTAGACACAGCTAATGGTTCTGCAATATGGAGTCTATTCATGCAGTGCTCTCCGCCTGTTTTCAAAAGGGAAAGACTTCCTCTCTCTTCTCCCTTCCTTTCATGTCCATATGGTCAACTCTACAGGGAGGATGATAGTTCTTATTCAGCTATGCTAAATTAGTAGAATTCAGAATCTCATGCCAGCGTCTGTGCACAGATATTTTTCCAGTCATGTTTTGTGATTAGTCTTGTTGGTTGGTAGCAGCCTCTTCATGTACGTTCATTCTTTACTCCCACTGAACATTAAACATCGCTTATCTCTCCCACAGAGCATGAATACAGTCCTGTCTCTCTTGAAACACACAACAGGGTTGTACAGGCTGCTGCAGTATAAGGCATGTTGTTGGAATCAAGCCCATAAAAATAGGTTTTGTTTTTTCTTTCGTCCTGTGTTTCATTCTGTCTTTCCCCATCTCTCACAAAATCCCAACATCTGTGCATCTATAAATGCTCCCATATGAAGAGCACCTCTAGTGTGGTGCAGCTCTTTGTCCATCTGGTTCTGGGTGTGGGCACTAACCAGCCCCACATAGCATTTAAAAGACACACTGCTCCTTAAGTACTGCTGACAATCATTGGTTTGGTGCTCACCTGTGTATTTTATCGGTTATTTATATGGTTGAAGTTACTGGGCTTTAGTCATTGGTGTTTGAGACTAGCTTTTAGGATTCAAGTGTTGTTGCAGCTCTGAAATGGAAAAACAAAAGACAGTCATCATTTTTCCAGTCTTGCCATTGTGGTTATGGAAGTGATTTTAATGTACAGTCAGTATTTCTGTGATGGAACCAGGCAGCCACTGTAGGTCAGTGTCATTAACACATGACCTGCTTTGCTTATATGTCAAAATAAAACTAATGAACAGGACAGCTCCTCTGAATAGCAGTATGTTTGTAATCACCAGATACTGCAAACACAAGAATGCAACAGAATTAGCTGAATTTCATGGGGAAGTAAGAGTAATACTGGTAATCATGTAATAGTACTGTATGTGTGTAATGAAATATGATTTCTTCATAAAGTAATAAAGCATGTAAGTGGCATACTTGGCTTAGTCATTTGTTCTCATGGACTGCTGGGTTACACGTAGTGGAACAGTGTGTGTAAAACCCCTACGATGCGTCACACTGATGTCAGAGAAGACTGACTGAAAAGGTGATATAGAGAGGGGGAGTTGTGCCTGTGTTAGTTGTACCCACAGTGAGGAGAGAGGAGGGTCTCCTGTTCTTTTTGTCTGACGCTTGCTTTTAGACTGTGTTTATTTTTAGCAGCAGCCCTGAGCTGGTGTTGCTGTGCGCTGTCTTTGTGTGAACAGGTGACCTCCCTCCTTCGGCATCTCATTCGCTCACTCACGCAGTCTATTTTATACACTTACACACCTTGGATAACCTCTCTATTTAGTGGAACACTGTGTTAAATCTGTAGTGCCTGTTGTATGTTCACAAACATTTGTAGCTCATGCTGTGCATTAGCAGCACAACTAGCATTTAGCTTAATAATATAGTTGTAACCGTAACATTGTGCTGATAGAAATAGCAGATTTCCTGTGTTAGCTTGCATATTTGAGTGTGTGCACATGCATGTTTGAGCTTTGGCGGAAGTTTGTGTAGTAGTGGCGGGCAGTATTGAGCGGGAAGCTGGGAGCTCTATGCTGTGAGTTTTTAGCTGCGGTGGTGTGCCAGTCCTCCAACAGCTGACAAATACCAGGCAACCCCTCTCACTCTCCCAAGTTTCTGGCTCTTCTTGCTTTCACTTTCTTTGCCTTTACCCTCTGGTTTCTCCCTTTGTCTTTATTTCTTTCTTTACTTCCACCAGAGGCTCTCCTTGGCAATGTGCTGGAGCAGGAGACAGAAAGTGGGTCAGTGGGTCAGCTCAGGCAACAGGCTCAGGCTGGCTGACATCTTGGTGTAATTTGAGACCGATTACTTCCACAGAGCTGCTTAGCACACCCCAGCTAAGATTACTTACAATAGATTCCCTGTACATTATCAGTAAGCATTTTAAGTTTTGCTCAAGACAAAGATATTATTTTAAACCAAAGTAACTTAAGTTGGCTTCTCAGACATGCATATATAATGGTTAATTAGAATTAAGCTTCAGTGGTTCAGTTAATTCAGAACACAGCTCCATCATTGAGAATAGAATTAAGCTTCAGTATAAACTTACAAGATGGACCAAGCGACCTGTCCAGGGTGTACCCGGCCGTTTGCCCGCCGGCTGGGATTGGCTTCAGCCCCCCCGCGACCCTGTTCGGGACTAAGCGGTATAGAAAATGAGATAAGATGAGTCCCGCAGTAAATTATACCATCATGAAGACTATATTGTTCTAAATTTATGGTCATGTTGTTGGCTGAAGTTATGGTGCTATTGAATGTGATACTCTGAGAGGTATTTAATCTTTTGTCTCCCACCTAGGATAAACATCATGATGCTGCTCATGAAATCATCGAGACTATTCGGTAAGTGAATTTTCCTTCCTCTGACTCAATTCCCACATGGACGTTCTTATTTTTCCACAGACTGTAAGTGACACTGTCATGTGTATGATGTGGTCATAATTTCATCTCTGTACCTTCTTTAGGTGGGTGTGTGAGGAGATCCCAGACCTCAAACTGGCAATGGAAAACTATGTACTCATTGACTATGACACCAAAAGGTGAGTTGCGTATCATGTCAGAATTAGAAAACATGCTAAAAGGACTTGTCTAAAATCACTGTTATGTGACAGTGCTGACACTTGAGTCCAGCCAGGCTAACTCTTGAAACAGCCTTTTTGTTTGTCTAAATAGAGTTTTTGTTTTTTAAATTTGTCTTGGGTTGGTTTGCTAAGGCTAAAAATATGTCTGAAACCTAAATTATCAGTAATAATGAATGTTTCTTCCCTGAGTCCAATCTTTAACTTTAACACACATTTTAAAGGAATATCTTCAGAGTTAAATTGTGAAGTTAAAGGTAAAATAGGAAGCTGAAATTCATCTTGTACAGTATGACATGATTAATTTTTTGTCTTGTTATTCTCACAGCTTTGAGAGTATGCAGAGACTTTGTGACAAGTACAACAGGGCTATCGACAGCATTCACCAGCTGGTGAGTCCATATGTGTCAAGGTTTTTCAGTGTTGTGTAGGTGACGCAAATATGAAAACATTAGTCACTAAAAGTGAAAAATGCTGTATTTGTGTGTTCCACTGTTCTTTTGAATCTGTGCTATTCATTACTTTTTTTGAACTATCAAAAAAGTTCATTTCTGTTTAAGAATAGTTGCTTTTGCTATACCTACAATTATTTGTATCGTGTTTTAGTTATTAATCACAATGTTCCATAGGGGCCAGTGCTCTCTGGTCTGTATTTCTATTAAAAAAACTATCAATTTTCAGATTTTACACAGAAATATTTAGTTTTTCTAGAAAACATCTAGCATATTGGTTTTGCCTTTAGCATTCTGAATTAGTGGTTGGAACAAATCCAACCACTAATTCAGTGGTTCAAGGTGCTAATATTTGTATTCCAGTCTATAAATGGTATCGCTCCTCCATACCTGTCTGATCTTTTGTCTATTTATGCTCCGCGCAGAGCTCTGCGGTCCTCAGAACATCAGTCCTTGGTTATCCCTCGGTCTCGATACAAAAAATGGGGTGATGCTGTGTATGGCCCCAGACTCTGGAATTCTCTACCGCTAGAGCTACGGTCCATAACCGAGCTGGCGGCTTTTAAGTCAACCCTAAAAACCCACCTTTTTAGACAGGCTTTTGGTGCTTAACCCAGCTTATCTCCTCCAAAAGAGACGTTTTAACTTGTTGTTTTATTCCAGTTGTATTCTGGTATGGACATTTTTTACTGTTTCTGCCTTGAAATCCTGTGTTTTATTTAGTTTAGGTTGTATTGTTTTTGTAGTGTTTTTTTTTAGCAGTTATACATGTTCTGCCGTGAAGCACTCTGGGCTCTGCTGGAGTTGTAAAGTGCTATATAAATAAAGTTTTATTATTGTTTTTATAATGTTGATTCAGTTGACCAATGTCAGCTGATAATACGTTTTCATACTAGCATAAGGAGGAAAGCCATAATGTCTTGCTTTAAGTATTTCTGTTTATGAATAAATATACTAATGAGTAGGAATCTTATCCTACAGTGGAAAGGGACCACTCAGCCCATGAAACTGAACAAGCGTCCTTCTAATGGGCTGCTGAGACACATCCTACAGCAGGTGTACAACCACTCAGTGACTGACCCAGAGAAGCTGAACAACTACGAACCGTTCTCCCCTGAAGTGTACGGAGAGACCTCGTTCGATCTGGTGGCTCAGATCATTGACGAGATGGAAATGATGGAAGAAGACACCTTTGTTGACCTCGGCAGTGGTTAGTCTGCGGTTATTGTTGTATATCCAGGTTTCAGAAAGAATTAATCCATCCACTTGTTCTCCAGACCTTTTAAAAGTTTTTGTTATTCGGTTGATATTACACTACAACCAGTCACACTAATAGTGCAGTGGGAACAGATTTTGAGGGGGAAAAAGAAATAAGGAGTTTTTGGTTTTTAAAAGACAAAAAAAGATGTGAGAGTTGAATTGATTGGGTCAATAAGCTAGTGTTGGTGGCAAAAATGACAGCCTGAGTGGTGGTGTTTCTTTGGTGTAAGATGTGAATTTATATAACTTCTTAAATTGTTTCTTATTTGCAGGAGTGGGGCAGGTAGTGCTGCAGGTTGCAGCAGCAACCAACTGTAAACACTACTATGGTGTAGAGAAAGCAGATATTCCAGCTACCTATGCAGAGGTAACTACATAAAAGTCTCACTGGACCAGAGGTGTATTTCAGAAAGGTGGCAAAAAAACCAAGACTTAGGCTGCATTCAGGCACAGAACTGTACTGTGTCTTTGTAGTAAAATGGCTGTGCTGACACATTGTAATTGTTGGTGCAGACAGCTCTGGTAGATAGAGTAGAATAGTCTTGAAGAAAGTCTTTCTGCAGTGTGGTGTCCTTGTGCCAGCATATCCTTCAGACTAGATTCCCTCGTTAGTATTTCATCTTCTCACCTATTCCCTGTAGCAAAACCCCAACACTAACGTTGAATTTAAGAATAGCCCCTCGGTACAAGAGTCCAAGTAGGTATTATCAGACAGTGTGTCCTTACTGCAAAAAAAACAATCCAACTCAAAAGCTCAGAATGAGATGTTACAGTAAAAGACACAGTCATTTTGGTGTCAGAAACGGGCTTTCTTTGAACTTCGGATACAATATCCAGAAATTCATTGAATGGCTCAGGATCACTCACTAAACATCCTTAGTGCAACCTCCTCTGAAATACAAGTTCTGTACTGATTGTTTTTTGTGTGTGTGTCTGTCTGTTTTATACTTGTAACCATTTGTTTGGATATTTATATTATTTTTTCCAGACCATGGATAAGGAATTTAAAAAGTGGATGAAATGGTATGGGAAGAAACATGGAGAGTACACAGTAAGTGTGCCATTATTACTAACACCTTTCATTATGCATATTTCCAAAAAAGTTAAATATCAGGCGCCTGCTATTTTTTATGATTTTTTTTTGTTTACTCTAACCATACTTTGATGTTTGTTAGCTGGAGAGAGGTGATTTTCTGTCTGAAGAATGGAGAGAAAGGATTGCCAACACAAGGTGGTACACACAAATGGTTACAGTGACTGAAAGACATTTCTGTACATTCTCTATAAGAATTTTAATAAATGAATTTGTACATAGTGACCACACAAAATAACCCTCTGTATATTTTAATATAAGTCAGTACATGACCAAAGGAACACTTGTCCTGCAGTATTTTAAAAATATCTTGATTTTAATGTTCTGTGTTATTCTGTAGATGAGTATGTTGTAAGATCAGGCAAGGTTGCATTTCTGTGAACTATCAGAGTCACAGTGAAGTTTGTGTTTGATCTGTGGTGGTTAACACTAGGTTGTATTGGCTAGTTTTGAGTCTGGTCTTTCAGATGAAGAGCAGCATATGCAGGACTCTGCTAAAGGTTTAGAAGAAAGTCAGTTAGTTCAACAAATCTCATCATTACATAAAACCTATTTTCCTGAAATTAATTACTTCCTTGTTAACTTCCTCTAAAATATATTCTATTCTGTCTGTCTTCCAGTATCATTTTTGTGAATAACTTTGCCTTTGGTCCAGAAGTAGATCACCAGCTGAAGGAACGCTTTGCTAACATGAAGGAAGGTTAGTATCTTTCAACTGCTAAATTATTTTTGTAGAGTATTGTAATTGTAGTCGAGTTTACACAGAACAGTGCAAAAAAAACAAACATCCAGGGAGCGACAGCTCTGTAGGGAGAAGTGCCTTGTCGATGACAGAAGTTGTAGGACAATGGCCAGACTGGTTCGAGCTGACCGAAACTTTATAATAGCTGCTCTTTATAACTGGGGTGAGCAGAAAAGTGTTGAGTATTGTTGCTGACCATGTGCACCCCTTTATTGCCACGATTTACCTAACATCTAATGGTTACTCTTCACATGATAACACACTGTGTCACAGAGAGAAGTTATTTTAAACTGGTTTCACGAGTCTGGCAGTGAGTTCATTGTAATGGGCTTTCCAGTCACTAGATCTGAATCCAATACAACTTCTCTGGGATGTGGTAGAGCTGGAGATTTACAGCATGAATATTCATATCAGTTGCCATATCTGCAGAAATGATGTGAATCAATCATATCAGAGATAACGAAGGCCACCCCAGATAGCAGAGTGGTTTCGTGTGGGTGCCCATGTACAGTACGAATGTACATGCCATGTCCGCTGCCGAGTTTGGCTGCAGACCTCCACCCTTCTCTTTTGCCCACCCCCTTATCCTGTCTTTATTTACTATGGTATCAAATAAAGTCTAAAAAATCTTCGAAGAATCAAATCCTGATCACAATGGTCAAGTAGGATTTAACATTTTTTTGGTCAGAAATTTTTTTTCCCCACTCTTTTTTTAACATTTGTCAAATGTTCAGTTATGAGCAATCGTCAATATTAATCAATTGTAATATTTGTCAGTTTGATGTGATAGTAATGTTATGTAATGGTTTAAACTTTGTAATGTTTGTTTTTTTTTAAGTGCTATATAAATAAAATTGCCATTGCTATTGCTCGAATTTGTCAGGCAAAAATGTATTGATGTAGACAGTTTTTGTGTGTTGTGTTTTTTTTTTTGTCATTGCAGGTGGGAAAATTGTATCCTCCAAACCTTTTGCACCTTTAAATTTTAGAATAAACAGTCGAAACTTGAGTGGTACGTATCATACTTAATGAAAAAGCAGGTTTTTATATCTAAGGCTTGATTTGTATCAGATTTCTCATCTTTTCCTCTCTGTCCTGCAGATATTGGCACAATAATGCGTGTAGTGGAGCTTTCTCCACTGAGGGGCTCTGTGTCCTGGACTGGAAAGCCAGTGTCCTACTACCTGCATACCATCGACCGCACCATAGTGAGCACTGAAGCTTTTTTTTAATCACTGTTGTTGTGACCGATAATGAGAGAATTGCAAACTAGAATTTCTGTCAGAGAAGACACTGACCAACAAATAAAGCACTAAATGACTGGCAAAGTGGTACAAACACAATGTACATTAGAGACAAACAGGAAACCTAAATTTGAGAGATAGGCTGCCTTAATTAAGGCTGGTATTGTCTCAATGAGTAGTCAGTCCCAGGAGTAAGCAGTCTGAGAAAAGAAACCCAGAGGGTTACGCAGGGTAACACAAACCCATTAGATAACATGTGTCACCGTGGTAATAGGTAAAAATAATCACTGGTTACCCATGAGAAAGCTGGTAGGCTTTTGGTGACAATCCTGTTGTGAGTTACTACCTGAAGGAGGTATAGCTGCTCTCTCCTTGGTCTTAATGTTGTGTATTTGTACCCAGTAATGGGTGGTGTGACTTCTTAGAACAGCACCACACTAGAAATAATGTACATTTCCCAAAAGGGATTTGGTTGTATTGTTTGTCCCTTCAGAAAATGGATTTCGATGAGTAAAAGAAAGTAAGCCTCAGTGACAAGGGGTTGCTGATCAAAAACTGTGCATCATCACAGGTCCTCTGTTGAATAGGTCTTGTACCTTTCCCTGTTGCAGGACTAAAGGTTTACCTTATCTTAGCAAATGACTGGTCAATAATTTACATTAATAGTCCATAATCATCCCAGAAAGATAAGTAAGACAAACCAGTCTGCAATTTTCATTATCATTCTATTACCAAGCTGTTTTTTATGTACTTGCAATCTAAGTTCAATCTTCAAATGTATCTGATGGAAAGTTGCCTTTGATACTTGAAGATTTTGCTCTGAACTGGCATTGTCAGCCTGTTTTGTTTTGCTTAAAGGAGTCAACTAATAGCGCTGAATATGTGAAAACTATGATTCAGTCACTAACATCCATGTCATTATAAAACAGTTCACAGGGTGCAAAATTGAACCATATCCTATTCAGGACATTGTTTGCTTTAAAGGATAAGGCTGATCATTTTTATATTAACAGTATTTTCAACACCCCCCATACAGAGACTAAAAAACAACAATGAATTGTCTCTATTCATGTTTAATGTCCGTCAGTGTGTCAGACCGGGATCAACTTATTTGCCTGTGCTGAACACCTCTGTTTTGTTAAAAAATGATTAAAAACACAAGTGAAACACATCGCTGCATTGGGTGATACGTTTCTTCATTAGCGAACCCCAAACCCGAGCATGATGAGCTATCAGAATGTAAACAAAACGGAGAGCTCTTGCAGAATATAAATTATAGATATTACTATTATAGATATTACTTGATGCCAGAAGAAATCACATTTTTTTTCTAAATGACTATTTACAAAGACATTCCTTCTAAAAGTATTAGGGGAAAAGTTTCAGGGAGATGTTGGTCCTACAGCCCATTAAGAGTGATGTCTAATGTTCACATTTTTCTTGTTCTGTTTTTCAGCTTGAAAACTATTTTGCTAGTCTCAAAAATCCTAAACTCAGGGTAAGTCATGGTCTTCCTCCTCAGTTTTTTATAATCAGCCTATATCACACAATAAAGTATGTTTCATCTTATGTCAGGAGGAGCAAGAGGCAGCTAGGCGACGTCAGCAGAAGGATACAAAGGACAATAAAAGCAATAGCACCACGCCCACAAAACCTAAAGAACAAAGCAAGGTAGGACCTCCACAGATTTACCAGATTTTAAGTGCATTCAATTTTGTTTTGCTGTGTGTTGCTTTGTTTTTGATATTTTTTCTCTCTTTTAGATGCACCTCAGTCAACTTAACCCAGCAAGGCGAGCTCTCTCTGCTCTTAGTGTGAATATATGTTTGTGTATTACAGCAGGAGTCCTGCGGGGAAGAGGAGCGTCCTAGCTTGGTAACAGTGGTCAAGCCCACGACCAAACCTCGAAGAACCCGGCTCTTGTCCAAAGGTCGCAAGTTGAACAACAAGAAGCGTGGCCGACCCAAGAAAGCCACCCCAGCTGCTGAGAAGAAAAACAAGAAAAATCAGATTGCATTGGATTTGCTCCACGCCAAGACTCTTTCTGCAGCACCTCCTCAGGGTCAGACGGCACACACACGCACAAAATAGGCCTACTGCATATTACCGTTAGGCTTAATAAGAATGTACTTAGAATGCAACGTACAACCAGTCACTGAAATTCTGGAGCTATTTCATATTACAGAAGAGACTAATGTCCTCTTCACATGTGTTTGGTTTAGAAAACTCACTGACTTCAACATAAATGTTTGTTATGTGTACAGATGCATACCGGCCACCTCAGAGTCCCTTCTACCAGCTACCTCCCAAGGTCCAGCACTATCCCACTAGTCAAATGCTGCTCAGCCCGACTCCTCCTGGTCTGCAACAACTGCTAGGTGAGCTGGTGAAGATTTGTTGTTGTTTGTTCTCAAAGTTATTTTACTCTACTCAGACTAGCTGTTTTTTGCTCTTTTGCTCGCTCGGCGTCTTGAACCCATCTTTTCACAGATAACATCAAAGCTCAGTACCTCCAGTTTATGGCCTACATGAAGACTCCTCAGTACCGCTCCAACCTGCAGCAGCTTTTAGAGCAGGAGAAGGTAGGTTAGTAGTCACTAAAGACAGTACTGATTTGCTATAGCTACACCTCCCTTCCTGTATTCAAGCACATTTTATCTAGGTAACAATTATCTTTAATGATATAACTTTTTTTGGCTATCCTCTTAGCTGTATTCTTGTTTTCCTTTCTGTCTCTAGCAAAAACACAGGGACCTGTCAGGGCAGGCGGAGCAACTCCACTCTGTCTGTCAATTTCATAAGGAGAGGATCAAAGGTCTCTTTCAAACCAAACTAGATGAGGTGGGAATTTTATTACCCTCCATATCACAGCTGTAAAGACAGGGTCAACAATATTTCTAGAAACCTTCTTTTATTAACATCCAGAAATGCTTATAAAGTTATTTTATTATGGAAGCGCATGATGAGATGCAGATGAACATGGATTTAACAGTTATTGAAATACAGCTTGTGTGTGTAGACAGCAGAGCCTACTTTGGTGTTGAATGATTACACCGAGCTCCTCAGTTTTGAAAGCTTAATTTCTGTTGTGCCTGAGACCACATCTAGCATCCCTGGGTTGGGTGTGAGCATACATATGCATTTGAAAGTTGCAACCAGGTGGCGATGGTTGCATTGATCACATCCTGAATAGGTTTATAAATCACTGTGGCCGGGTGGTTAACGCTATTGCCTCATAGCAAGAAGGTTCTGGGTTCAAATTTGTGCAGAGTTTGCATGTTCTCCCTGTGCCAGTGTGGTTTTTCTCCAGGTACTCCAGGTTTCTCCCACAGTCCAAATACATTCAGCTTAGGTTGATTGGCGACTCTAAATTGCTTGTAGGAGAGTGTGGGTGTGGGTGTGTGTGTGTGTGGTTGTCTACATGTCAGCCCTGTGATAGACTGGCAACCTGTCCAGGATGAACCTTGCCTCTCGCCCAAAGTCAGCTGGGATTGGCTCGAGCCCCCCTGCGACCCTATTCAGGAATAGGCAGTATAGATAATGGATGGATGGATGGATGGATGCACTAGGGTGACAACATTAGCCACTGAAAGTCAGCAAAGACAGGATGCTCACTGACTTTTGATTGCTCTTTAGGCATTATGTTCTTTTTGCTAATGTATGACACTGCATATGCCTTTGTGTGTCCGTGTGTGGTGATCAGTTGGGTGTGAAAGCTCTGACTGTGGAGGACCTGCTGCAGGCCCAGAAGGAGATATCAGCTCACAACCATCAGCTGAAAGAGCAGACCAAGCAGCTTGAGAGAGAGATGGCCTTGCTGAGAGACCACAGCCTGCTACTGGTGAGACCTCAGAGCATGTTACTGTTGTTGTAATCTCTGCTCTGTTGCTATAACATCATTCCTAGTTCACTTCACACCTGGTACCATTCCTATTGCTCTGCATTTCTGTTGTGGTTGTTGAAATCCTGGTTTTAACTATATAGGCAAGCACTATTAAATAGTTTCACTTTGCTAAAGTATTTTCTATTTTTGCAGAAATTAAAATGCAAATTAAAAGTAGCAAATATGTATATATGTTGTTTTCCAGTTGAAGTCTCGATGTGAGGAGCTGAAGCTAGACTGGGGCTCCTTGTGTCTGGAGAGCCTGTTGAAGGAGAAACAGGCACTGCGCAAGCAAATCTCTGAGAAACAGAGACACTGCTTGGAGCTGCAGGTATACACTCCACCTCATCAGTTTCTTGAATCCATTTCCAAGTGCTTGAATCTCTCTCTCACCTCTGTTATGCCTCTTCATTTTCTGTGTGTTCTCTGGATTCTTGTTAAATCGTGCTGCCCCCCTTTTGTTCGTCCCACTGGCTCTTCAAAGATTTTCAAGGAATTCATGTCACCTAAATTATAAACTAAATCCTTCATGAGGATTTGATTATTTGCTGTCACAAATGTTCTCCTAGGCACATGACATTGTTGCTGTGTGACTGCTTTCCTGTGTAATGGCTCCCTCTGGTGTTTTTTATAGATTAGCATTGTGGAGCTGGAGAAAAGTCAAAGGCAGCAGGAGCTGCTTCAACTGAAATCCTACTGCCCAGGTGAGGGCTCACCATATAGAAAGAATTTGGAGTCACGCTGTTCCACAGACATGGACTCCTCAAAGTTTGGCTTGACTTCAGCCCCAGCCCTCAATGGTGTCAGCCCAGAGCCTTGTATCAATGGCACCAGCTCACCCTGTTTTGACCGGGCCAACACCAAGGGGGAGCTTCTTTCTCGTTACCTGCCCATCTCTCCTGACCATGACATTATGTCTGCGACCACTGATGCTCGGCAGAGGCAGCAAAGCCTCTCCCATGCTCTTCCTGACTACACACGCTTCTCCCCCGCCAAGATAGCCTTGCGAAGGCATCTTAACCAGGACCCTACTGCCTCTGCTCACTTGAGAGGTCCAGGGCTGACCACAAACAGGTTGGTAGGCACTAAAAGCTCCCATTTTTCAAGGAATTTTTTTTTATTTGACAGTCTCAGAGTTGTTTTCTAAAGTAACAGACAGCAAACTAGTTGCTTTTTCTTTTTTTAGGGAATTGGGTGGTGTTAACTCGCCACTTGGAGCCAAACAGAACTGCCCTTCTCCCATTGCATCTGATATCCAGAATACTCCTAAAAGTTCTGAAAGGGTAAAGCACACTGTCTTAAAGCACACAGCTTTCTGTCTTCCTTTCTTGGCTCTCTTACTGTTAACATTTTTTCTTTGCTCTGATTTAGGGTGGTAAAGAGAGGAGTCCGTCTGTTCAGGGTGACAACAGCATTACAAGCCTTCCCATTAGTATCCCCCTGAGCACTGTCCACCCAAGCAAATTACCAGTCAGTATCCCACTGGCCAGCGTGGTGCTACCCAGTCGTGCTGAGAGACTGGTGAGTACATATGCAACTGTACCACACAATGGGTGAAAATTTGATTTGATTTATTCTTTCAAGCATGTAAAGACAGTTGATATGTCAACACACATAATTTTACACATATCCAACAAATGCTAATCCAATATCAATTTACTTATACCTAGTACATGCTTGAATGGAGTAGGAAGAAGTCAGACTTATCCAGTCCTACCCCATGACATCATCTTACAAGAAGGATCTAATGGTACTTACTGATCTCTGGTCAGGTTCAGGTGATGAGCCCTTCTCTGCAATTCTTCTCCTGTAAGACAGAGTCCAGAATTATTTCTGAAAAACAGTTGCTATTTTTAAAAACATATCATCATGTTTAATGTTAATATCATAAAGCACAGACCACACAATTCCTCCTGAACTCCACATTTTTAAAACCTAAATTCCTTAGATTTCTCTAGATCTTACAGTGATACTTCTCTGTCAGCAACAAAGTGCATTTAAATTACGATTTTACTACATATCATCTCATAATACTGAGGAATAGTGAGAGTGATGAGTACATGAACTTATTCTTCAGGTGGCACAACAAAATCCATTGCGACCAACATTGGGGTTTGCTAAATCTACTGTATGGCAACTGTGTCAAGTTTCACTTTTCTGTAGTATATGAAACAAGATCTGAAATTCATTCATATGACTCAAGTGCCTATTTTGAGACGTACTGAATCGAAGAGTAATATATGATGTGTCGCTACCTCCTTGCTAACAGGGCACTCATCTCCTCCATGAGCCCTCCTCCTCCAGGCAGAGGGCCGTTGCCTCTGGCTTCAGATTTGGCCCCTCCAGCCCCTGGCATGGCTGCTGCCAGAGCGGCCGCCGCCT
>NW_018128159.1:745469-777631 GCF_001952655.1 Monopterus albus
CCAAGTCGAAACGACATGTTAAAAATATGGGTTAATGGTTTGCATATCCCCTCAATTACCCATTTAACAGTTGTCATAGTGATACCATCACTATCACTAGATGTTTTGTTGCCACATTTATTCACTATCTCTATAATTTCCTTTTCAACTATGGGCTTCAAAAACATAGAACTCATGTTCCTTTCGATTGTATTATTATTTATAGTGACGGATGTATCATCTGTACAAATGCTTCTTGCTAAACCAGGACCAACATTCACAAAGAACCTATTGAACTTATCTACTACATCCTCCAATCTATTAACCGGTGTATCATTATCCATAAAATATTATCAACATATTCACTGTGTTTTTGTAGGACACAGGACATGTGGTTGTTAACAAGTGCAGTGGCTGTTGTGAGGTTTGCATTTCTCTTGCCTCAGTCTAGGCCACTTACATTAGTACCGTGCTGCAGATGCAATGTTCTCATGTGAAAAATAAGAATGGTGCAACAAATCCACATAGACAAGTTAGAGCGATGTAATATTAACAACTGTTGTTTCAATTGCCATAGTTTTTCAAGTTTTAGATATTTTGTGTTGAGTTCACATCATGATATGTTCTTTGTGTTCATAATTTCAGAGAAGTACTCCGAGTCCTGTCTCTCAGGCAGGCCAGACCAATGGTAAGGAATACCCCTCAACCACTCAATCCGCATTTCACATGTTATAGCCACTGTTACCTTTAGAAGAATACATTCCATTTTTCTGCACCACATTATCACCTGAAATTGATAAATTGTGAGTATTTAAGTGTTTCCTGTGTTTGATCGTTTATTATCTGTTCTTTCTAAGTATGTTTGTCTTATCTTGTTTGGTCTCTCTTTAGGGTATTCCTCAAGCTCAGGGATGATGAATGGAGGTCCCCACCCAGAGGACCACAATGGTGCTTCTTCATCAACTCCTCCACACAGCAACACTCCTCTGACAGGACCAATGGGCCGAGGAGGTCCCATCCAGAGCCCCCCACCCAGTACTGGAGGGGTGCTCCAGTATGCAGATGGACCCCCGAGGATTCTTCCAGAAGACCGCCACGGTGGAGAATCTGACACAGAGCCCCAAGACAGCGAACTGCGGAGGAGAATCTTCTTCTCTTCTTCCTCCTCTTCATCCTCGTCTTCCTCTTCATCAGGCAGTGGAGGCAGCACGGCTGGAGGAACACGCCTCCACCATCACACTGGCAACTCAGCCAAGCAGGGATACCACAGTATCCATGGAAACCACCACCACCGGTCCCCCAGCACGCAGCACACCCACACACCCACACATACGTCATCATCACACTCCTCTCACAGCCTAGGCTCTCAAGAGGGACGCAAGCGGGGAAGAAGGAAACGCAGCTCTGCAGGGACTGTCACAGCTAGTGGATCTCCAAAGAGGAGGTCGTTCCCCGGGCTCAGCTCCAACAGCCACTCCTCAGGTTCACCACTAAATATTAACTCTATGGTGAGTCACTGAAAGCATTCAAAATGGAAACCAGCCTGAAACAATGTGACACTGTATTGATTTTTAAGAAAGCAATTGGTAATTCTGTGAAGTTCCATAATGATTACTGGACTATGCAGTACTATCAGTTACACTGAAGTCACTTTCGGCTTTTCCCGTTTAGGGGTCGCCACAGCAAATTGTCACACTGACGACTCGCATGTTGACATTTGGCACGTGTTTTACGCCGGATCCCCTTCCTGACGCAACCCTGATTCGAACCCGGGGCGCCGCGGCAAAAGTGCTGCGCCTTAACCACTAGCCTACCAGGGACGGCTTAGTACTATCAGTTACACTGATCATGCATAACATTATGACCACCTGCCTAATACTGTTTACATAGGAGTCAATGTGGCAGTTGGTTGGCACTCGTGTCGCTCTGCAGCTCACTGTGCATCTTCTGTGAATCCATTTGCTTCCACAATTATACTGTCAGGAAGGAGCACAGATGTGTCTACAATTTACAGTTGTTTTTGGTGGCCTGTTTTAGTCTAGTCTTTGTGTGAAGCTGTCATTTTAATTTTTATTAGTTTTTGTCACGTTCATACTCTTTTTAGTCTAGTCAAGTTTCAGTCAACTACGTCTGAGCATTTTAGTCTTATTGTAGTATGAATTATCTATGACTATTTTCATCTAGTTTTAGTTGATGAAAACTGACATTGTAGTCTAGTTTTAGTCAATAAAATTTTATTTTAGTCTCTTTAGTAATACAGTTCTATTTAACCCAGTCAATATAGTATAAGTACCTAGTAGTATAGACGAAACCAAAATTTTCTTTTAGCCAAACCCATTTCAAACAAGGTTATCTTATTATATTATTGTTACCTTATAGACTCAAGAATACATCCAACACACATTTTGTGTGATTTTGTGGCCACATTTCTCCCCATCTTTTTCCACAACACATTCCGTTTTCTTTTCCACTTTTATGTAATGAAAGTTTTTCCAAATGTCGTTTCTTCTTTTTCTCCCAAAGACGAAATCCCGGCTGGCCGGCCATCGGTCCCTTTCTCTGTGTCAGACTTAACTCTGTTGTCTTCTAAATAACGTCGCGAGTGGAGCTTAAGGAAGTGACGTCACCTGCGTCTGCGCAGTGCGACCCGATGCGGCCCCTGAAGCGAGACACAGGAAACAGAAATTCTGCAAAATAATAATAATAATGTGACTAAACGAGACGAAATAATTTTTATAACACTTCATTTTGTCTGGTTTTGGTCAACGAAAATAAAGAGACATTTTAGCATAGTTTTTATTTTGTAAACCACATTTAGTCTCGTTTTTTTTGGTCAACAATATTGCATTATCCATATAATTATAGTTATCGTCACATGACCGGCATTTTCGTTGTCTCGTCTTGTTTTCGTCACGTGATAAAGGTTCGTTGACAACGATATTTAGTCATAATTTTTGCTGATGAAAGCAACACTACTACAATTCAGTGAAAAACTTATGTATAAGGAGTGAAAACTGTGAGGACGAGTTAGAGAATCTTTTAGACAAATTCATCAGCCTCACCACTCTAGGTGTGATATCACCACTACAGCCCCTGACTCTTTCTCTTCATAGAGACCAATGGACAGTATTTCTCATTTTCAACCATTTTAACAAAGATTCAAATAAAATTTTAATCTCTTGAAAAGTACAAATGGAAGTTAAAAGTTTAATCTACAGTAGATCAACCTCATCATCAGTGAGCCGTGGGCGTCCATGACCCTGTCTCCAGTTCACCATTTGTCCTTCCTTAGACACTGTTGCTAGGTACTAACCACTACAGACCAACAACACCCACCAAGACCTGCAGTGTGGGAGATGATCTGACCCAGTCATCTCACCATCACAGTTTGATCCTTGTCAAAGTCACTCACATCCTTACACGTGTCAGTTTTTCCTGCTTCCAACATCAACTTTGAGGACTGAATGTTCACTTGCTGCCTAATATACCCCACACACTGTAACAGTCAGTGTTATTCACGTCACCTGCCAGTGGTCATAATGTTATGCCTGATCGGTGTATAGTCAGTGTCATGAGCAAGAAGTTTGAAGTCTGTGCTGTATTTAAACCATCGGGTCTTACAGATATGTTGTTTCAATGTGAGTGAGTTCAGTCAGGATCAGTCACGGTGTAATCATTTGTCTCAACAGGTTAACAACATCAACCAGCCTCTGGAGATCTCTGCCATCTCCTCCCCAGAACAGTCAAGCCGCAGCCCCAATGGGCTTGACCTGGACCAGCCTCCCGTCCTGAAGAGAGAGCGCCCCCTAGAGCTCAATGGCACAGGTCGTTACTCAGCCCCCAGTTCTGATGATGATGACTCAGGATACCCTGCTGACAGCTCAAGTTCAAGGTAATATAGTCATAATATCAAGATATGAAGGACATCAAAGTACCTGCTGAGCTGCCCTTGTTGCAATAAGACTTTGCAGGTATCCCCTACAGCTGTGGGCTGTTTCACCTTTTTTTTTTTTTTTGACAAAGTTGAGCCGCTATGATCAATCACAGCATTTTTCTTTGTGTTCTTATGTTAGTAATAGGACAGGCACTTGTTGTAGAATTTATAGGTTATTTGTTTTGATTGTTCATTTTTGTTTTTTGTAGAATTGAGAGAAAAATTGCCACTATATCCTTGGAGAGCAGAGATGGACCTGGAAGACTAGGTGATAGTGAAAGAGGTAAATAAATAAATAAATAAAAATAAAAATAACCTTCCACTTCTGTCACTCAAAGGCAACTACTCTTCTCCTTGCCCTCCACTAGGCAGAAAATCTGGTAGCAGCAGTGGTAACAGCACAGGTAGTGAGGCCTCCTCTTCATCTTCCTTGTCCTCTACCAGCAAGTGGAAATCTACCTTTTCACCCATTTCTGACCCCAAGCAGCCCAACTCCGACCTGAGACAGGGGGGCTCTCCATTTGGTATGGGAGCGTCGAGCCGGGGCACAGATTCAGATTCTGATCACAAACAGCAGGTGAGAAAAGGGAGTGATGGAGACTCATCCAACTACATGACCCCCAACCCCTTCCTCAGTCAGGAGACAGGAACCCGAAGTGGGGGTAGCAGTGGTGGTGGTCCCCAGGGAGGCAGTTGTTCAGACCAACGCCAGACCCAGAAGCAAAAGGCACCCCGTGACTGGGAGCTGAAGACCAGCAGCAGCCTGGCCAGTCAGAACCTTTTCATTTCTGCTGCTGCCAGCAGCGGAGGGATTCTGAGTGGAAAGGTGGGAGGCAGTCCTGTAGCAGTTTCCTCAACAACAGGATCATCAGTGGGACAGTACCTGGGGTCTCAGTTCCCTCTTGGGGGGACCTCAGTCTTACAGTCCTTGTTCGGGGCCCAGACAGGCAGCACCACGGTTAGTGGATCCCCACGTCTTGTCAATGGACACTCTGCCCTGGGAAACTTTTCCAGTGCTGGGCTGGCAGGGGGAGCGGCTGGAGGCAAGTATCACTGATGACATACTGATTGTGTAAAGGTTTATCTGGGGGTTGTTGAACAGTCAGTGAGGTCTTAGTCTTAGCCTTGAGTCATCAGGGAATGGGCCTGCTATTAGAGGCAGGGCAGTGGAGGGCCTAGTGCTGCTGTCTGTGCCACTGACAGCTTGACAGACAACTGACTCTCTGTGTTGCTTTGCTTTGTGACATGGACTGGCTGCTTGAGTGCTGTAGTTGAAGACACCCTCAGAAAATGCTGCTTTAGTAAGAGAAAACAATACAAATACAGAACAGATTTTGGAAAGAAAGCATTGTCTTGCAATCTGTGGTTGATCTCGTATTAAAAAATCTTTTATATAACCATTTGATTCTACATTGGTTAATTTGTCATTTTCTGTGGGTGTTGGAGTTGTTTATCAGAGTCACTTCACTTGTCAGCAAAAATATATCTAGAAATCAGCTTTGCTATGCTAAAATTCCTGTTTAACTTCAATCCTAAAATGTCCCAAATGTTTAGTTTTATCCCACTACAGTCACAGTGGACTGACTCTGTTGGCTTTCAGTGTGCTTTTCTAAGACTTGCCTGGCACTATGCACAATGTGGCTCAGTCCTTGCTTCTCTCTTTGTCCCCCTTCTTGCTCTCCTTGCTGCTATTACCTGCTCTCTCTTCCCTGTCTCCACTCTCTTGTCCTCCCCTTCCCTCCATTTTCTGCTGTATGATTTGCAGGTATATTTCACCACGTGGTTCCCTCAGTGTCCTCCCATCAGTTTGGGGTGACGCTGCCCACCTCTGGAGGCCTCAGCTCTCTGCTCAGTCTCTCCTCCTCTTCCTCTACCTCCTCCCAAACCCAGCAGCTCACCACCCCCCCACCAGCCTCCACGCGCCTGGCCTCCGTGTCCTCACCTCTCCCCCTCTCCCAGGCTCAACATAGCCGCACCCAGTCAGTCCTGCATAGCCCTTCTCCTCCCACACTCTCCCTGCCCCCTCCTCCACCCCTACACAGCGTCCCCTCCTTGTCAACAACCACGCATTCAGATGCCCTGCCATCCTCTCGATCAGACTCCCTCCACTCCTCCCGTATGTCACACTCCGCTCTCCACCACCAGAGAACACAGTCATCCCTCTCTGTCTCCATCTCCTCCTCCAACTCTGCCTCCTCTGCTTCTGTCTCTGCTGCTGCCGCCGCTACTGCCTCCCTCTCCTCTTCCTCTCTGTCAGCCTCCTCCTTGTCTCGTCCATTCACAGTGCACTATTCCCCTCGGCTGACCCCTCCACCACCAGTCAGCGGCTCAGGTGGTGGTGGGAGCATGTGGAGGACTCAGAGTGTGCATGGTACCTACACTGCCTCCCAGATCTCCAGCTCCCGGCCTAGATAGGGTTGGGGGGTGAGGGAAAAGGGGGAAAGGTGGAGGATGGAGAGGGGAAGGGTGAAGGGCAGTGAGAGGGTGGAAAGAGGGAGAGACTGGTAGGGAGTAAGAGAGACAGGATACCTGTTTTTCCTGTGCTCCCACAGGCTGTTTTTCTGGTTGAATAAGGTAAGAGAGTTAATGAGTTTTAGATTTAAAGTATTAAAAACTGTACTGGATGATAAGTTTGGGTTTTGAAGGTGACGGGATTGGCTACAGTTGTGGCTAATTTATTTGTTGCTATGGTGAATTTTTTAGCTCACGTTTTTCCCTTCTTTTTTGATCCTTCAGGTAATTGATGAAAACTACCTCAACACGAAATAAACTATGCAAATATCCAGGTGTGGACCAAGGCACTGTCCTGACTCACTGGTGCTTCAAAATGTCTGCACTACCCAACCGCCTCCAAGACTGGCATCTCTGACACACACACACACACACACACACACACACACACTCACTACCCACACACACACACTCACTACCCACAACCACCACTATGGTCACCTTGAGCAGAATTCATTGGTACTAGTCATATTTAGGTGTGGAGTGTTGTTAGTTAATAAGTTAGTTTGAAGCTTTTACATCATGTAAATCAGTACTTGCTGCTGTTAAGCACTGAATGAACTGAAATATATCTGGTTTAACATTAAGGTGCTCAGTAGTATGGAAGTTTGTCATTTTTGTCACTATTATAGCAACTAGAGTTCTGCAAAATATTGAATGACTTAATGTAACATTTAACAACCAATTGAAGCACACAGTTCACATTTTACAGCTGAATCTCATCAGGTGTCATGTGCCCTCCAGACTGACACTTCTAGGAGTGAATTTGTGCATAATTGCACATAGACCAGTTCACTGAACTCTGCTCAGATGTCATGCAGCTTCGCCTGTCTGCATGTGTGCTCTCTTTTAACACTTCTTTTCCTTCAGTGAAATTCAGTATTTGTTGCAACATATTTGACTGAAACATGATGAGGAACTTAACATTTTAGTCTAACTTCACACTGGATAGCAAGATACAGTTAGCAGAAAACGTACAAGTCCTGGCTGGTTTGACAACACCCCTTAAACTCTGGTTGTGTTGATTATTTTCTGTTTTTATGTTGCAGAAAATGAAAATTAGGGGTTTCTCACTATTAATTCCCTTTACTGCTCATATTTCTTTTTGTTGCCACTAACTGTGGTTTTCTTCTGATATATAAAATATTTAATATATCAGTGAAACTATTGAGGAACATATAAGTGTAATATTTTTGAAGTCCATAACGATGTTCTGATTTACAACATATCCAGGGGTGCCAGTAATGCTTAGCAGAGCTGAGTGCGTTTTCTTTTTCTCTCTCTAAAAAAAAGACCCATTGGAATGAATTTAATGAGATGGTGCTTTGTGTTATCAGAGTTGTGGCTACACTATTAAGTGATGAGGAGTCATGGTGTAAAAACAAAAACTCGAGTAAAACCACAGAAGATTCAAATAAGTTCTGTATTTACATTAACATTTTCTTCCTCAGTCAATGTGGTAAATCACACTACTATGTGGGGCTAGAGCAGAAATGTTCTTACAGCAGGAACTTCTAAGCCTTCATAATCGAAACATACTCATATTTATCTCTGCTGTTGGGAATTGCAGGTTTAAGTAAATGTTTAAGGCTAAAATGTCAAATGTGGAGACGTACCACATTTTGTTAACACACGCACATACACACTCATGCATGCAAATCCTCACACACTGGGACAACATGATCTATAACCACGACAAACTACTGGACTCTTCACCCCTTTTGTTTCCTTTTTTAATGTGTAATTACTTTTTTGTAAACTATGTTTGTACTGTGAATGTGATTTTTTTTTTCTCCAACTGTATAGTTGTGCATAATTTAGATTATTATATTTATGCTGTCATTCTCTCCATTTGCCTTGGAATTTGTTTTTCTCTTTTTAATCCTGAAATGTGTTGATATTGTAGAATGCAATAGTGTGTGTACTTGACTCACAGTCTGAAAACAATGGTGCTAAATTTGGACTGTGCCTGAACTTATTTATTCTATAGTGAAAACATCAAAAACAAATTGAATACTTGGTGCTGTACACAGGGACATTTGTAAAGCCATTTTTGGCATTTGCTTTCTCATATTTAATATGCTATTATCTGGTTCTTTAAATGCCTAGTGTACAACTGTAGATACCACCTTTCGATGAAACAGCTGGGTCAGAGTCTGAGTAAACAGGTATAACGACCCTCTGTTCATGTTTTTCACACAGTCGTTTTAAACATTCATCTGCTCTTAAAAGTGAGCTGCTCATATGTAAGTGAACAAGACACACTGTTTTTGTACATAACTGTTTGCTTTTTGTTGTCTCTCCATCATAAACAGAAAGGTATATGAAATATGTATCTATATACAGTCTATATATGTAAAAGTATATATAGTGTGTGTGTGTGTGTGTGTGTGTGTGTGTGTGAGAGAGAGAGAGAGAGAGAATAAGGGTGCTGTGGAGCCGGCATTGTTGCCCTTAAATTCAGCCTGTTTAAACAGGAGGCCTTTTGAAGCAAAGGGGAGAGAGCATTGCCACCACAAGACCTTAACAGATGGCGCCTAACATCACAGCAACATAGCACCTGTATTTTTGTGATATATACACCACAGAACTAGAAACTCAGAAGTTGTTTTTATTTAACACACAGAGGCGCTGTGGCTCAAACACAACTTGATTCCAGCACTAGAAATGTTCTCACCTTTTTCAGATGTTTTCACTTCTTTGTTTCTCTCTTGTTTTGTTCAGATTCTGCAGGAAATATGGTGCTTCTTTTTGCAAACTATGGCAATTCAGATTTTACAAGCAGTTTTTTGTGGTGCGTACACAAGCTCGTTGCACACACTGTCTGTCTTTAGACGTCTTACTGACAAGTCTGTACCTTGTAATGTGAGCATATTGTGTAATTGCAAGAGACATTCTGATGTAAAACACTCGAGAGCAGCCGAGTTTTGTTTTTCTCTGACAGTGGGAATAAGCTCAGTTTGTGTGTGTGCTGTTTTTTTGTTTTGTTTTTTTTTTTTCACTTCGAAGAGAAGATTAGACTAAAGCTTTATGGTAAAAGCTCCTGTCCTCTGTCCTCCTGTGTTTCTCACCTGCAAGTATATAAGTGAATAAGTCATTTGTAACAGAATTAGAAACAATAGAGTCTATTTGTTACCAGCACTGAAAGGTCTTTTGTAATTACTGTTGATGCTGTTTGATTTTCTTATTCTTGGTGTTTGATACAATTGCAGTTACATGTTATGCTTTTAATTGTGTCTTCAGATTCCTGTCAGTTTTTACTACTACTAGTCAGGCAGACAGCACGGTGCTCTCCTTCACTTAAAACAAGGAAATTGCAGCTATTGATGCTAAAATACTACTCTTCTCCTGTTGTGCTGCAGGGTTTTATGGTTTATTAATCCTCAACACAAGCTTGCCTGGCGGCTTTCTGGACAGCCCTGTCTAACCTGCGGAAGTTTTTCTAATGTTCTCGATGTGCGAGTGAGAATGTTTTGTGGAAGCAGAAAAGTTCATTACAGATTTCATACCACTTCTGTAGCTGAAAGGGATGAGGTGCTGTTAGCTATCTAAATCCTTTGGCATATGAGCATGACTTGAGCTTAAAGCTTCTATGCAGTTCTCCATCCTGGTACACTACTGATTGGCGACAGCTCCGCGGTCAAGGTTGTTTACTTTAAATCCTGCCAGAGGTCTTAACTTGGGAACTTCCTATTGTGCTTGAAATGAATAATGTGAACTATTTTCTTTAAGCTAGAGCTTGTCACAAACCTGTTCAACCATTATGTGGCATTGTGAAGTCCCTCTCTAACCTAACTCAGGACCAGGACAACCCCTTAACAAGTGTATTTTAATGTAAAATGACATCTGCCTTGTCTGAGCTCCACTGATTCATTCTCACTCTCACTTACACCCAGCCTCTCAAGGGAAATCCAGCTTTATAGAGCTTTATAAGTCAGTCTGATCTCAAGAAGCTGTGAAATAGCTATCGCTTTCAGCATCTTCCTCATCTCACAAATGCCTCTGTCTAGATTTGTGTCTCTAAGAAGGAGGTTCATTGTCCTCTGGTGGGATCCATCCCAGTATTTGGGTCAGAAACTGATCAAGGACAGACGTGAACTAAAGTGTGTTTATGGTAATCTGACTGGTGAAGCCAGGGCAGGTTTGAGGTGCAATAACGGCAAACCTACTTTCCAAAAGGCCTTGGAGTTTCGTGGAAAAACTGTTACTGTTTGGTGTTGGTGCTTTTATCCTAAGATGTTATAATGAAACATATGGAATTAATGTTTTTTCCCCTGCGTTTTATGGCTCTTAATAAAATGTTTCTTAGAATATGTGAATTTATTTTGTTGTGTAGAGACACTTGTGTGATTCCATTCTGTTTTTCCCCATGGAAGACTGGTAGATCATGCTGAAGTCCACACACTAAAGTAGTTTTATTTTGAAAATAAGTGAGTTAAACATGAGGAAGCAAGAAGACGGCACTTGTTCAAAAAAATAAAACATAAAAAAAAATTGTATATTCAAAACAGAAAAATGTGGCACTGAACATATGGCCAGTTGTGTTTTTATAGTGTTGCTACATTAATACTCTGAGCTCCCACTATCACAATTCAGAGAAGTGTGTACTTGTTATTGTGCCAAAATGCCTGGAGCGTGTTTGACTAAACCTCCCAGCAAGGCCGTATAATGAAGCCTTTCACCTGGACTCAGCCGCAGTGTGCAGGTTCTATATTCTCAGGAGTAGAAATATGTAGAGGACTTAAACCATATAGGTTTTTATTAAAATACTTTTGAATATAAACTAATTCCCACAGTTTAGATCTACCTATTGTAAATAACCACCAGGAAGATTTGGTAGAACAAGAACAGTTATGCAAATACTCTGTTCATAACATGTTGCCAATAGAAAGAGATGAAAAATTCTTGTCATTCTGCCCAGAAGATGTGTAATTTACAAGAATGAGCCCTGGCTTTATCTCGTGGGATACACAGCCATTAAACAGCTCAGAGACCTTGACTGTCTGCAAAACAAGGCTGCAGCTGGAAGACTATTGATGGGAGTAACGCTCTTTGAAAGGAGTCAGATCTCATGGCCCTGTTCCTTTCTGAGAGCAGGCTCACTGTTCAGTGTTTTACCCCTTCCAGCATGAATAATAAGGGTTACAACTGTAAACATTCCTTAGGGAAACATCCTCTGAATAATGCTGTCCAACTCAACTCTGTCATTGCCTTGTTTGACATGCATCCAAATGCTGCTTAGATCTTCTATTAGACTGTAGTCCTTTCTCATTGACTGCTGGTTTGACAAACATGAATTCAGTTCTGTTCTATTTGTTTAGTACCAATTCACAACAACAATCATGTCAGGCCACTTTACATAATAAAGTCTAGACCATACAGTATTATAGGTCAATCCCAACACAACCCTCTTGAGCAAGGACTTGGCGACAGTGGAGAGGAAAAATTCCCTTTAATGGAAGAAACCTAAGACAGACCCTAGCTCTTGGTGGGTGGCCTTCTGCCTCGACTGGTTGGGGTGAGTGGATAGAGGAGAGAGAAAAGCATCAGGACACAACAAACAAACAAACACTGGACATGTAAATGATCTGTTTTAATAGCTCAGTCTGACCAATAACAACTGGTGCAAATCAACACATTACAAGATCATTAGAGGCACACTAGAGGAGAATAGCTGACATAGATAATAAATTCTCTTTATTCAAGAGTTCAAGGGTCAAATCATTTGTGACTGACTCATCACGGTGAGGTGTTTGTACTAAAGGAATAGTTCAACATTTTAGGTACCATACCAAACCATTCTTAACTTTCCTGTTGAGATGTAGATGAGAAGATTGATACCATACTTGGTCCTGTCCCTTGAATATGAGGTTGGAGCCTGAAGCCTGTTAGCTTAGCAAAAAACTATGCTAAGCTAATGAGCTACAAACAGGCTGTAGACAACTAAGCTCTGCCAGAGGTAATAAGAAATCTGCCATACTACTAAGGCACAGCAATTATTACATTATTTCTGATTTGTCTAACCTTACAAAATCTAAAGAGTTAAACCAAAACAAATTTTAAAAATTGCCAAAAAAATAGTCAAGCACACACAGACTGGACACTGCAAATTTGTATGGATCGAAGTGGTGAGTTAAATGTGCTCATAGAATAATTTTGCTGCTTTTGAAGCGAGCCAGACTAACTGTTTCCAGTGTTTGAGTTAAGCTAAGCTCCTGGCTTCAGCTTCATAGGTAATGTACAGGTATTATACCATAGAAGTACTTCTATAATATCTATCTTCTCATCTAACTCTCAGCAAGAAAGTGAAAAAGCATATTTCTCAAAGTGTCAAGCTATCCCTTTAAACCACCTTGATGTCATGATGCTAAGAGCATTGTCCTAAAATAAGGCAATAAGATAGTTTCCACTGTTGAACTGGACACTTTTGATCGTCCACGTTTCTATAAGCTTAGTTCTGCACTTTTACTATCAATTTTTAATTGTACTGTAAGTCCAATACAATATATTTTGTGTGGTTTTGGTTTGGTTTTACTTTTTTCTTTTCTTTATGTCTTTTCCTTTTTTAACTGATTTCACCTCAAGATTTGCTCAAATAACAGCATTTAAACTCAATTAACTTTAACAATATACAGTGGATCATCGCTATACAACCATGAAGGATTAAAACAAGACCTCTCATCTCATCATTTGTTTAAAACAGTAAAAGGTTCACTAGAAAATTAGAGAAAGTCTGTTCTTTAATCCTTAAACCTCCCTTGATGTCTGTCATTGCCTTCATTAGTCTGAGTCTACAAACAGGGAGGTTCACTGTGTGTCCAAACCAGCAAAGCTACCTTTTGTTTTCCATTCATTCCCTTGTATTACATAGGTTTAACCCGCTTCCTGGAGGTAAATAAATAAATAAATAAACAGCATCTTTTTGTGTAGCAAACAGTTCAGACTGGCTAAATCATCAAGGACACATGATATTCCTGTTTTGGCAGCATCCTCCCCAGTCAGTGAGAAGGAAAGGTGGGAGGATAAGACTCCCATCCTCTAGAGCTTGACCCATTCAAAACAAGCAATTGAGAAAGGCTTGACCACACAGGCATACAGTTCATTGAAACTGTGAAGCATGGTGGGTGTGAATGTGCTCTACTGTAGAGCGTTAATGCTCTGCTGGACCCAGCTCTTTGTGGCCCCACATGTCCATGGACAGCAGCTGATCCTTGACCCCACAATGACAGGTCAGATTCCACACATCTGAAATTCTGCATGACTCTGAGTATTTATTATTCATGCATTTTTTGTGAACTGGCATTACAATTTGTTGTTTTTTAACTTATTAATGATTCAGTCATTTTGAGCAAAGACTGGGACGTTTGCATGTAGTTAGTGCTGTAGTAGCTGGTTTTAATGTAATCTGATTTTGATGTAATGTCATTTTATTCTTATTCCAATTCAATTAAAGGCCACCGTGCAATGAACTCCACAGAAACTGGAGATGATTTGGAGATTAAAAATGCAGAGCACGCATTCCCATCAGCAAAAGCAGCTTCCACAGTGTCTCATCACATCCCTCACAACAGCCTGTGCTTTGTGGATGACATACTCTCAGTGTTGCGTGATTGTGTGGGGAACGACGGTGAACTCACAAACAGCAGTTTGGCGCTGTTTGGAATCTGCACAGTATCTGAAAATTCATCATGTTCAGTCTTGTTAGAGCTCGCTAAGGAAACAAGCAGAAACCACAGACGACTATCGCAGGTTGTGCTTCCGAGTGGAGGTAACAAAGCTCTCAGATTGCACCAATTTTTGTTTGATTGTCTGTTTGTAATCTTAAAGCATGTCTTGTTTCCTCTGTCAGTGCTGGTGGAAGAGGACGACGAAAGAGGAGCGCTCAAGTTGACCTTTGACCCCCCACAGTCTCCTTCGCTCACAATGAACCCTGTGCTGCTCCTGACATTTGAAGGTCCACTCAGAGGAGGAGACCTGGACATTACTTTCACTAGTCAGTCACTGGAGCCTAACACACAGGTAAAGAATGCCCTGGTGTGACTATTGCATGGATGAAGTTGTTTAATCTGTTGTATGTTACTTTGTTTAGATATTGCAGTATTTCTGGAATGATAGATATTACAGATGATGTAACAACACTTAAGGTACCAAATCTACAGATTTAACATGACCTACAGTTAAACACTGTCACCCAATAACCCCTGGTTTTCCTGTTGTTGCTTCTAGTCTGTGTGCATTTCAGGAGAGACACAGTACCTACTACTGACAGGAAAAGCATCAGAGGGCAACATTTACCAGAAATGGAGGATTTCTGTTGAAACTAAATCCCCTGACATGGGTAAGATATTATCTTGTTGTCATTTTCTTGTTTCATGTGCACTCTCATCACATTTCCTCTTTTTGCAGAGCAAAGCCTAAAAGACATTTTTATTGGTGGAAAATCTGGAAGTAACATCAACGTGACTCCACTTCTGCTTTTCTCTGGGGAAACAGGAACTGATACAAGGTTTGTTTAACTTCCATATTCTCTACTAAAATTCTCTGTTCTCAGAGTGTTGCTCAATAACATGTTTTTTTTAACTCTCATTCTTAGATATGCACATGTTTCAAGCTCATCTCCAGCCTCCTCACAAACCCTGTCCTTCCTTTGTGAGCTGAAGCGGTTCCTGGGTGACATCCTGCCTCAGGAGCACCCTAAGCCCCCTCTGGTCCATCTGGACTCCTTACAGTCCCTGCCTCCTCTGGCACTTGGCTTATCCTCCAGTGAGACCCTGCTAGCAGAGCTGATCAGCTCCTCAGCCCCCACCGTCTTCTCCTTCACTAGCTGGCACTCCATGTTTCATGTGTATCATGGAGAATTGGCCCTGTCTCCTGCACTGTTGGCAGAGCTCAGGCAGAGGTTGCAGCAGACTGTGACACAGATAAGAGAGGTAATAAGGGAGGAGGAAGTGGATCGCAGTGCCACAGAGAGGCTGGGGAGGCTTGAAGAAGTCAGTGTACTTCTGAAGAAGGAACCAGCAGCAGGTGATGTGAAAACACTGGCCTAAAGCAGTGTTTACCAGCCTTCTGTTTTTTTGTCAGATGCATCCCAACAACCTTATCACATGAACTCAAATACTCCTTCACCAGCACCACCTGACATACTCCAGAGTTTTAATTTTGTGGGTATAATAGTGGATGTTACAATGTTTTTATCATATAACTGCCCTGTAAATATTTAGGTCACTTTAGGTTTGTACTACTACCATTTGGAGAGGCAAGATAAAGGTGGATGTTTCAAGCATCTATGCATTAGTCTTTTCAGTCATTCATTATTTTAAGCTACTTCATCTGCTTATCTCTTACTTTAAACTTAACATCAGCTAACTTTCTTAGCTGCTTCTTTTAGTTACTTTACTAATGCAGACATTTATCCATTACCTATTTATCTCAAGCATTTATCCATTACTTTTAGCTAACTAATTTATCTGTTACCAATTTCAACTGCTCATAGCTCTTTCTACCATTTATGTTTTACTTATTTCAATCATTTATCCATTGCAGTTACCTGTTTATCATTTACTTTTACCTATCCCAGTTGTTTATTGATTAGTTTTACAACAATTTTTCCACACACTCTAACTTGTACCATGTGGTATTTAGCTGTAGTGGTTCAAATAGTAATTTCTGTTACTTATTTCAAAGTGGCTGAGCTACTCCATGATCCACCACAGCAGAAGTACCACTGGTTGGGAATCGCAGCAAAAGCTAAATAATATGTTTGTCATTCTTTAGCCCACCTGACATAAATTTGGATGTCATTGGTCTCAAGATCCTGTATTACCACTCTTTAACTTAGGATCATGTTGTCATGTCTGCATGTAATAGGAGAGACCCAATACCGTGCACTTCTTCTGCTGAAGGCTCTGCAGACGGTGACCTGTGCATATGAGCTGCGGAGAGGACTGCGGGCCACCAGAGCAGACCCCAGTAACCCAGTGAGGGACGACGGCTGTGGGCTGAAGAGCCTCACCGTGTCCCTTGTAAAGAGTGCCCTGAGTCCGTCCACTTCCAACATCAAGAACTGCCATGGCTCTTGTTCTACCCCGAGGTATAAAATCACTGTCCATGCTGTCCTGCTCACATCGCACATTGCTAGTGAAAATGGGGATGAGCGGGCCCCGTGCTGTGTGCCTGTGGCCTATGAACCCCTGTACATGGTGTTTGGTAACGAAACTGGGACTTATGTTTCCACTGTACCAGATGTAGTGGCAAAGGAGTGTGAATGCCGCTAAAGCAGTTTTCTTTTTAGTGTGTATTTTTGACACCGATGATATTTTAACTTGTTTTGTGTAACAATCACTCACCGTAGCTTGTAGTATCCCTTGTCACTAAATGTATTTATGCATGCAGTATTAATGATACACTGATATAAAAGGCACATCTTGATTCAGTGTCTTCTTTATATGCTTGTTTGGAGTAGCTGCACACAGCAGAATGTTTCTCACACTTAAAATAATAAAGTTTATGGAAAACAAAATGTTTTTGTGTTAACAGACATTTAATATACAATAATAATTAAAATATCAGTATTATCCTCTTGCTCTGTATGTTTTTTTCCAATTGTCTAAGAAGCCAGAATAACAAAAAGCCATTGTTTATTCAGTGAAAATCTCTGGTAAGTTACATTTCTAACTTAGTAATACTAATGGAAAATATGATTGAGTGATTTAAAATATATAAAATTTGATACATGTTTCTTTATAAGGCATGTTTTCTAAGACAAGTTGATCAGTGTTCTCTATAATACAAACAAAAATGGATTACATGTAACATTCTTTATGTCATCAAATACAAAGTAAACTGAAGACTACATTCTTTATTCAGAAACCTGCTGCTGTAACAGATGCTAACATCTGTGTCTTGAGTGTTCACTCTTCTTTCAGCAGCGGAATATGTTTTATTCTTTAGTTTTAGGTTTTAGGATTGCCCTGTTGGCAACTGGCTTTTTTCTTCTTCTTATCACTCCAACCTCTTCAGACCCCCACCACCAAGTGAAACTGTCCCATATGGAGATCTGGAAGGGAATGACAGGAAAAAACACACAGCTTGATGCACATGACAGAAAAGATGAAAAATATATTTACAAGTCTATTTGCTTATTATACACAAAAAATACATTTTATAGTTTAATTTTTGTAGATAAAACATTTATTGCATTGTTTCATTGTACTTAAAGGGAAATCTACTCTGGATATGAAATTGTTGTATAGTCTGTTCTTTGCTGTTGTACAGTTGTTTCAATTTGTGAACTTGTTCAAGCCTCACATTTAACTATAGGCAGAAAGACAGACTATTGATTATACTATCTAGAGACATATTTAGGGCAGCTCCACAAACAGTCCTTAATACTTTATAAACCTTTATATTTAATTATATTTAATTGAGTAATTACAAGAATGATTGACCATAACTGTAAAATCTGATATATTGCAATATGCAGTGAAGTACTGTCATATTTGTCAAGTGGTATAATTGTTCTTGTAACACATTATACAGTATTTAGAAAGCTTAATCTGCAATCAGTTGGAGATTTTGGTCCCCCTGAAAACAGCTCAACAACAGCTGTCTGAGACAATAGATGTCTAACACCTGATGTCTTTCAGCACCACCGGCCAATGGTGATCTCCATAAAACAATCAAGGTCTATTCCTTGTTCAGCTCTACAAGATTAAACAGCTCTCCTCAAAGGTAGGAAATACATCTTTACCACTGCTAATTGTTTCAAATACATTAATCTATAACCAAGCCTTAGTTCTGACAAGCTTAAATGAAAGTAGGTGGATTCGGTCAAGCTCAAAAAGGTCATTTTGGAGCATGGCATAGCATGCACCTTGCTCTCTTTAAATCATTTTGCTCCAGGTTTTCTCCAGAGCTCTATGAGCCTGATATAACAAAGGTCTGACTGTGTGATATTACTCCAGTACTGTCTAATGTACCTGCAGGGCTGTACAACCAGTCCATGATAAATATAAATGTATCTCACCATTCAATATACAGAGAGAGACAAAATAAACAAAAAACTCTACTAATCAGTTCCTCTCTGAATAAGAAAAGAAAAGCTCCTCAAAAATCATTCTAACCATTGATATGAGTCTAAACAGAACCAATGTGAACGCATGTTGGTCAAGGATAATACCTGAGGGAGGGAACCATTCTGCAGACTTCCAAAGAATGATCTTATACCTGTCTCCTCAGCAAATGAGTCCAGGGCATCTATTAAACAAATAATACAAAAGACACTGAAGGCCTGTTGACTTAAACAGACAAAGATATTAGGATTGCATATTAGTATCAGCCAACCAGTGTGGCATTGACACTAATTTGAAGTAGAAAGTCCTGTTAGAAGCAGAAGTACAAGCAAGTTACATATTACACAGTAATGCAAAAATAAACCCAATAAAACTCTCTGTCAACATTAGATACAGTTTGTTATTCTTAGTCATGTTTCCTCTGTCCGTTGTGTTTTTTCTGTGTGTAAAAAGATAGTACTCACCATGCACTTCATTTACCCCTCCACTCACAAGCAGTATGACCAGTGCCACCACTAAGCAGCGGTTCATGGTAAATCCCTTCCATGGATTTGGAACATCGCTCAAATCTTTGATGGCCAAAATCTGGTCATATGACACTAGGAAAAGACACCAATGGGTCGAGTAAATGTACAGCAGTGGCTGTAAAATTCAGTTGGTGTTTTGTGGTGGACATGTTTCTTACTGATAATGTTTACAGATGTTCCAACTCTGGCTCCTTAAGTCCTGTAGATAAAGGTTTAAGGTTATAATTGCATCCAAATTAAGACAAAATTTATGTACACCATCTTACACACTGTACTGTGTGTCATACACTGACATAAGATAGCTATAGGCACCTGCTACAAGTTGAAAAACATATAGTTCAGTTTAGAGTTTAGCTTTATATGTACCTCTACACCCATGGTTCTCAAAGTGTGGGGCGCGCCCCACTAGTGGGGAATAAAGACATGACAGGTGGGGAGCAATGAATGGAGAAAATTAGAAATGGGTCATTAATACAAGTAAATTAAAATAACATCAGTTCAGGGCCTGGGAGAAAAAGGTGGAACCATAGTGCAACAATAACGGTTTAATGTCAGCATGTTAACTGCAGCACAACAATATAAAGAAACATTCACACAGAGGGCCAATAGTTTACATAGGGGACATAATAACGTAAATGGATAAATTTGTTACATGGACCACAAAAAAGCAGGCGATTCAGCGCAAGCAGACAAAGAAACAACAGGCAGTAGCCTTATCAACCAAAAAGCCAGCTGAGAAGAAAATATGATGAAGCCCATCCTGCACTTGGATTCACGGTTGGAATGGTGGGGGCAGAAGACAGACCCATGTGTGTCTTAAACCACCGGCAGCAGACAGCATGAGACCCAACAAATTAAGAAGACATTTAGAGACAACACACCCCAGTCAATTGCTGAGCAGCTCATTCTCCCTGTAAGTGTAGACATGGTGTCGATTATGCTGAATGAAACAAGTGCTGCAAAATTGAAAACTATCCCCCTGTCAAACGATACAGCTGCACTTATATTTTATCCGTTTTCAACTTAGTGTTATTTGATATTTCAATACATTTGAAATTTTAAAATTGGCCAATTTTGTTATAATTTTTTTGACAAGTGGGGCTTGAAAATTCACCCACCCTCTTAAGTGGGGAATCACAAAAAATGTTTGAGAACCACTGCTCTACACAAACACACACACACATAAAAGAAACCTACCTGATCTGACTCCTCAGTTTTGCCTGACCACGGAAGTTAAGCTTAATTTATTAGTGGTAATTTCTGATCTGCAGGCACCAGAGTCTTACACCCTGCAGCATGCTCCTTTGCTCCTTGACTGACAGGCACAGATGAGTGTTGTTGAAAAAAGGAAAACGACATTCATAGTGTGTACTGATATGGTTGGTGCTAACCAGAAGGCAAACTAGGTGGACAAGCGCTACCAGTATTAGATTGGACCCTGCAACGCATAGTGAATACAACCAGTAAGATCATCAGTGCCCCTTTGCCTTCCCTCATGGACATCTTTAACACCTGCAGAGCCATCGGCATTGCTGATGACACCTCCCACCCCTCACACTCCCACTTCAGACTCCTGTATTCAGGGAGAAGGTATCGGAGTCGTCAGGCCCACTCCACCAGACTTACAAACAGCTTCATCCACCAGGCTGTGAGGATGCTGAACGCTGTCCATTACCTCACCCCTCAGCCCCCTGCCCCTGGACTGTGACCCACCACAGAACATAAAAAGACTACCTCTGCTGCTTTGCACAAACCCAGTACATTCCTCCTTCTTGTTATATTACATGTAAATCTGCCGCTGACTGTTTTTACCGTCATATCTGCTGCTGTTGTCATTTGCACTACTGTCCATGTGAATCTCAATCTCACAACCATCTGACAATTTCCTTGTTATTATTTTCACTACTGTCACTGATTGTACATGGTTTGAGTCATAGCCTCTTAGGTTGTACCATTTAGTTTTATCCTAATCACTTTGATTTAGTTTTCTTATTCTTTTTAGTCTATTTTTACTCTACTTTTATTCTATTTTCGTTCCCTAAATGGTATGGCATTCAATACTAGGAAAGAGAGAAACGGTATTTTGATTTTCTGTATGTCCTGCGCATATAGTGAATTGACAATAAAAATCTTTGGTCTTGATCTTGATTAGGTTTCACACTGAATTTCACTTTAGTGCTGTGAGGATAGGGGCCAGGAAACTTATTTATATAACGTCATATAAAGCTAGCTTATTGCTAAAGGTATTATTAGAATTATTATCCATAAAGGACCTTTTTAAAACAGAATTTGCAAGTGATTTATAGAGAATAAAAACAAATCAATAAATAACAGTGAGGATATGTCAAGCAATAAAAAATACTCATGTGACAAAATAAAAATACAATTTAATGGAGAATAAATAGATATATAAATAACAAAATTGTAGAATTAATAAACAAATTTAGAAGAAAATAATACTAACTTAATTTCTTCCTGCTGGAGAAGAATAAAATATAGCTACTCTTTCAGCTGTATCCTACCTGTTACCAGTGTAACCAGTCAGTGTTAGAGACCTATTACACTGTAGTTTTTACATTGCCAATACAAGACTTTTACTTGCTGCAGCCCTATTAAGTTAAAAAGACCGCAGGCCCATTGATAAATGAATTGCAGTAGTTGACTTGAAGGAGCTCTTTACTGCGTCATATCTTACGGATGGTCACGATGGTGACGATGCTGAGGACACGCCCCTCTCAAATGCTGCACCCTGACAACTCTCAGTCTCAGCCAGCACGAGAGCAGAGCGGGTAGAGCGAGTAGCTGGTGGACGCTGGCCGGATGGTTAAATCTAACCTACAAACGATTTTGAATAGTCATTGTTTTGTTAGAGAAAAGGAAAGAAACGTATCCGAGATGCCTTTTATTGAGAAATCCAGTAATAAACCTGAAAGTGAAAGGTATGTTGTTGTGAATTGTTAGAAGCTAACGTAGCAAGCTACGTTTAAAAGCCGCGGCCTAGCTAAAAGAGACGCTGTGTATTTCAAGAAGGAGCTGGAACTATTCCCCTTGTTTACATAACAGTTTTATTTATTTCAAGTGACGTTTATAAAACTACACGGGTCGTTTTAATGCCTTTCCATTAAACGCCGTTTCTAAATATCTACATCTCAGCACTGTGCCACGATTGCATAACACTGGTATCGAACAACTATAGTCAACTCTGCTGTTGACTTACATGTTCATGCTAGCCATGCTAATGGTAACGCATAAGCTAATATATGAAACGTCACAAAGTGTCGACTTGTTTATTGATAACATTTCATCCAGCTTTTGTTACTTTTAAATACACACGTAAAAGGGACGAACAGCTATTTTCCCTAATTTGACATGTGTTGGCTAACTTTCAAGTGAATGTCAACGTAAATGCATTGCTAACTGCATTAACGCTAGCTGTCAGCTAGTGATACAGTAACGTTTTCATATTTTACAGTGCAGTGAATAGTCTGATTATGTTTCACATTGAATTTTACTTTAGTGCCGTGAGGCTACAAGGCCAGGAAGCTTTATATAACGTTATATCATGCTATCTTCTTGCTAAACGACGTAGTTGGAACGATCGAATTGATCATTTGTAGCTTCATGGCTTGTTTTTTTCCCGTTTTGCCCTCCCTTCAGGTGCGGAGCAGGCGTTAAGACATCATGTACTTTCTCGAAAAGGGTGCGATGAACCGGTTTGGCCTGCGGGGCTAGTCCGTTAAGATACCTAATCAACAATGAAATTAGCCTGTGCGTTGTGGTTCAATCTAACCTGGTATTAATTTAAACACACTGGGCTCGTTTGTCAACCAGTGGATGAGGCTGTTTGTGTAGCTCTAGTGTTGTGAAGGGCTCATAGGAAATTTCCACTGCACTGCGAAGGGGGAGGGGGTTGGGGAAGTTTAGTTTTCAGCCTTTCTCTGCTTTCTCTGATGATTTTTGGCATTTATTTTATGGCAATAACATGAATGCGGTTATGTAATAGAGGTTGTTAAACATTGTACAAAAATGTTAGAATTATATACTTGGATTTTTTTAAGACACTAGCAGCTACTGATCTATGATCTACTTTTGAAATGTCTGCATGATGTCCATCTGAAACACTAACAGTACTTAAATCATGATAACCTCCCACAGATGAGTGGTCTTTACATGATATGGCAAAGGTGTTCTGATGTAAACAGAAGCTCGAGAGACTTGTTCATGTGACAAGGGGCAGTCAGGTTAACCTGGGGCATGAATGTGCACTGGAGCCTCCTGTGGACTTAGGATAATGCTGAATGGGGTCAGTTGAAAACCTTTTGCTTTGTGTTGGGTTTAGTGCAGGAACAAAAGACATTGAAGGTTTTACATAAAGATGATAATGAAGTGTTTGACATAATCTAATAGTGGTATTTAGGGAGAACCCATGTTCTTGTACAATCTTTAATGTTTTCCAAGAGCCGGGAATAGGTTGGCCATTGCATATTGATCTAATTAGCTTGAGCTATGGTAGTGACAGTGTTTCTTGTTTGGTTTTCACACATCTGCTCCACATATAGCACAGCAGTGGCATTTGTGTTAAGAGAGCATCTGTGAGTGTTTGCGTCACTGTGCCAGCACTGCTGCTGCTAATGGGTTTTGTTTCTAGTAGGAGCTCTGAGAATAGGCCTACTCTTAATGGTGTAAATATATGCAGCCACACACACAGGCACCTGTGCAAGCTGGTTCCGCAGAGCAGTTTGGCTTCTGAATCCTAATGGCTGATCTCATTCTTTAAACTGGTGTTTGTCCCTGTTGTAAAGTGGAGCAGTGTGGTTGGTGCAATATTTTAGGCCAGTGGATAGACAAACAGAGCCTGGGTCTATGACAGCATCCCCCTTAGAATCATGACATGCTAAAAATGTGCCCTGAGAAACCAATGCACACAGCTGTTGGTTTCAGGAGGTTAAATGTCTGTTTTCTGACAGAAACAATGGATGTTTCTACAGGCTAAAGTTCCAAGGGTTATGACATGTTCAGATAAAAACAGAATTGTCTGAAGGGGTTGTAGTGCTTATTTGACTGAAAATCATCAGTATTGTGGTTGCGTAAGATAAAATCACCCCAAACCAAAGGTGTTGGGGTAAATTTGAGTGCAACACCCATCCAGGGTAGGGTGGCCAACAAGGAGCTGTTGCCATACCTGGATAGGCTCTATTCATTTAGCATCATGTGTTCAATTTTGAGCATTGCTTTTGATTGGTTGTCTTGTTTGACTTTGCACCGCCTCTTGTCTGTCAATCAGACGTGCATTGCTCTAAGCCACCTGAGTCTGACATGTCTGACTGCAACCAGCCACCAACGCCAAGGCAGGTGGCCATGTTGTCAGACAAGTATGCCTCTCAGTTTTGAAAATTCAACAATATTTTCAACAAATAGAAAAAGGCTCTAACATTAATGTACAGTATAAAGCTCATTGACAAGTTGTGACCATCAAAATTCTCAATGTTAAAAATGTAGTTTAGCTCTTTAATTAGTTTGGTGCCCTTCAGTAGATGACATATTTTTAAAGTACTATGTAACTGAATTGTTTTTGAGGACGTTTTAATAAAACCTTGACTAATCAGTGTTGTGTAATGTGAGATTTACCTTGCCTGGTTTAAATGTATGTTAGGATTTCTCAGCTTTATTGCACAGTGTAAAATATTTGTTAGAAAATAATCAAAAGGTAATGACACATTACTTTGAAGTACTTAATAGTTGCATGTTACAATTTTAACAGAGTAACTAGTCATCTAACTTGTCTAGCCTGCTAATTTATGAAGAAACCATCCCAACTGAATTGATGTGAGTCAAAAGTTTTGCATACAGCTGTCTCTGCCTAAGATTGTAATTGGTTATTTAACTGTGCCATTGGGGCTTGAGTTTGGTATCTAAAGATTCACTAACCTTTAGTAATGTTTTACTGTCATGTCACAGATGAATCACTTAAGCCTGTTGTTTACAATAGAAGCTTGATTTGTATTTTGTAGTAGAACCACCGATGAATATTGTACATATAATGGATCAAACTGAGTATGTGTTTGTTTCATCCTCCAGTATCTCCAGTCCCAGGAGGTGCACCCGCTGTTGCAGTAACCTGTGTCCGGGGCCTCTGTGGTGCTCCTGATGCCCCTCTCCCACCCCTGAAGATCCCAGGTGGGCGAGGGAATGACCAGCGGGATCGCAATCTTTCAGCTAAGCTATTTTATTCTGTACGTTTTTAAGTGTTTTTACAGTAATTTAGCAGAAGTGTGTTTTTGAGTGGGGTCAGGGGAAATAAAGTGTGGACCTACACATGTGGACAAAATTGTTGATACCCTTCTATTAAAGAAAGAGAAACTTACAGTGGTCACTGAAATAACGTGAAACGGCAAGAAAATATCTGGACACTTCAGCAACACTAGAGATGCACAGAGTTTCTGGCGAGGCATCCAAACCCTCACAGGCTTTAAACCCCCACCTCAGAGCTGTGATAGTGACATCTCTCTACTGAACAGCATCAATAACTTCTTTGGCCGCTTTGAAACACAGAACAACACACCAGCACAGAAGACCACCCCTCCCCTGGGTGAGCAGGTTGTGTGTCTGTCCGTAGCCAGCATGAAGAAGACCCTCTCCAGGATTAACCAATGCAAGGCAGCTGGACCAGATAACATACCTGGTCGTGTTTTAAAGGACTGTGCTGAGGAGCCCAAGGATGTCCTCATGAACATCTTTAACATCTCCATGAGCCAAACAGTTGTTCCCACGTGTCTCAAGGCCACCACAATAATTCCAATTCCAAAGAAGCTCCACCCAACCAGTTACAATGACTATCAGCCTGTAGCACTGACTTCAATTATTATGAAGTGCTTCGAGCGGCTGGTCATGCAGAATGTCATGTCCTCTTCCTCCCTTTCACAACCCATTTCAGTTTGCAGTTCTTCATCCAGGCCTCACCCGCCTAGATTCAAAGAACTCTTGTGTGCGAATGCTGTTCCTAGACTTCAACACAATAATCCCCCAGCAGCTTACACAAAAACTTGGACACCTGGGACTCAAAATTTCTCTCTGCAACTGGGTGCTGGACTTTCTAACAGGGAGGCCACAAAATGTGTGGGTCGGCAGTAACAACTCCAAGACCACAGCAACACCTCCCTGGACGTGGCCGCAAGAGGAAAATGGATGACAAATTGAAGAGATGGATAATGCGAATGGTAAGCAAAGAGCCCAGAACAACTTCCAAAGAGATTAGAGGTGAACTCCAAGGTCAAGGTACATCAGTATCAGATCACACCATCCGTCCCTGTTTGAGCCACAGTGGACTTCATGGAAGACGACTGAGGAGGACTCCACTGTTGAAAGCAAATCATAAAAAAGTGAGACTGGAATTTGCCAAAGTGCATATTGACCAGCGACAAAGCTTCTGGGAGAATGTCCTTTGGACAGATGAGACGAAACTGGAACTTTTTGGCAAATCACATCAGCTCTATGTTCTCAGACACAAAATTGAAGCATACAAATAAAAGAACACTGTACCTACTGGGTACCAACAATTTTGTCCACGTCTGTATGTAGAGCTAACAGTGCAGAAAGACTGGTTTATTGACTGGGAGAGAAATACAATGGTGGCAGTTTGCAATTCAGCACTTTTGAAACATATCACTCTTTGACCTGAGTCAAGCTATCGATATCAATGTGACATTATGGTTGTTTTTGTAATATATGAATGTACCTGTAAAGCTAGATCATAACTTTTAATATTGGTCAGAGTGACAAATTACTCATTTAACTCCAAGGCCACTGATCTAAACATGTTTGATACTAATCAGGAGGAGGGTTTGGATTTTTGGATCCGCTCTGTTGATCATGTTGTCTTGTGTGCACCTGAGCCGAGGCTTATTCTCTGTCAAAGGCACACAAACTGGGTCTTTTTCGTTGAATTTGATGCACTTGCTTTTATCGTTACCGCTTTACTGTTCAGGCATTTGACACTGCAGTGGTTGTTACAGTCATGTGAAAAAATTAGGACACCCTTTGAAAGCATGTGTATTTTGTAACATGTTTTAATATATGGTTATTTAATCTCAATTTTAACAATACAGAGAGATTAAAGTAATACAACTAAACAAGTAAAACTGAAGAAAAGTCTTTTCAAGATCTTCTGTAAATGTAATTCTACAAAAATGCCTATTCCAACTGAGGAAAAAGTTAGCAGCACACCTCCTAATTTTTTCACATGACTGTACTTTTTTTGTGTGACCTGATTCAAAATGAGGTCACAGCACCTTCCTGAGACAGCTCTAAGTTGTTTTTAATGATCATAGTTTCCTTTTAAACAGTCTGATTTATGTAGTCCCAGGCAGTTTTTCAAAGTCATAAATGCATTTTTGTGTTCTGTAATTATAATATACTCTTGGGGTCATCTGTAGTGATAGTATTTCTTGTCCTCACTGTCTTCTAGGATGCTCAGTTGCTGGTTCTTGAGGAGCCGCCCCCTGCCAACAGCAGAGTGCGCTTCTTGCTCTTTGAGCCCTGTCGCTCTGAAGGCAAACGCTGTGTCTGGAGGGCAGCGCTGAAAGGGGGGAACCTTTACATTGAAATTCCTCCTGGGGCTTTGCCCGAGGGCAGCAAAGACAGGTCAATAAGCAAAACATTTTTTTGTCCATGTGATTAAAAGATTTGTCTTTTAGTTTAAACATTTTTAAGTGTGATTATTTTTATATATGAAATGAAATGAAGGCACAGTATTGATTATTTGCAAAATGCAAAAATCACAAATTGGTTAAATGTGGATACCAAGCCTGATTGACCAAAGAAGTAACAACCCTGAAGCTGTTGGGTGTTGAAACCCCCCCAGAGGTTTATTGACATTCCTCCTAAAATGTGGTCCAAATAAGCTTCTTTCAGCTGAGGCTCTTAGGAAAAGTGATGCCCTTTTTATCTCAAGTCAACCTAGAAAAAGCCATTCATGCTTTCATTAGCTCACGACTTGACTACTGGAATTAGTCGGCCTTTTCTCCGTAGGCTCCAACTAGTACAGAACGCGGCTGCTCGCCTACTGTCAAATACTCCAAAGTATGCTCGCATCACCCCCGTCCTTCAGTCTCTTCACTGGCTTCCGGTACAGTTTAGAATTGATTTTAAAAGTTCCTCTGAGCATTTGTCTCTGGTTGTCCCGTGGGCAAGGTACAAAAAGTGGGGTGATCGTTCTTTTGCCATATATGTCCCCAAACTCTGGAATACCCTGCTTCCTGAGCTTTGGTTTATGATGGAGTTAATTTTATGTCTAAATTAAAGGCACTTCTATTCAGACTGTCTTTTGGCATTTAATTTATAGCAGTGGCGCTATACAGGTGCCTTCAGGTTTTCTGATTTTATATTCTGTAATCTTATTCTGTTTGTACTTTGACTGATTTTTATTGTACAGGAGTTTTATAGTTGCTTATAGACCATGGTTTTAAATTTGTGTAATTTTAACTTTTCCTTTTTGTTAGTTTGTGTCTTAGCATGTTCTGCTTTTATTTTTATGTTTTGTTGTGAAGCACTTTGAGCACCCTTGGGTGTTGTAAAGTGCTATATAAACAACAAAAAAAATTATTATTATTGTATAATAAACACTTCTTGCCTGCATTGTTTTTGTACAGTTTTGCTCTTCTGTTGGAATTTGCTGAAGAGCAGCTGCAGGTGGATCACGTCTTCATCTGTTTTCACAAGAACCGTGATGATAGAGGTGAGATTATTATTATTATTTATTTTGGTTTCTAAAAACGGTTGATGTTTAACATTAAAACTCAATAGCACCTGTAGTTAGAACCATCATAGTTGTTCAGTCTGTAGTCAGGCACCTGTGAAATGTACAGTAATATATTTAACTTTTTTTGCACATTTAATGAATAGCCACTGTAGAAAAAGAACAATTTTGTAATTATAAGGGTCATTTTTTTAAGTAAAGGGGTATGAAAGTGTTTTCAGCATACATTTTGATATTTGATAATTTTTCAAAACATTAGTTTTTGTTTTTTAAACTTAAATGTAATTTTTCACCATCTCATCACTAGTGTGGTGCACATGATATACATTAGGTTCTTCTTCAAGTACACTTGAATTCTGATGTGTGACTGAAAATGTACAGTGAACAATCGAAGAGGAGGCAACAACACTAGTACAACCTGAGGAAGGATTGTATGAAGTAACATTAGGAACACAAGAAACCGAGTTGGATGATGATGATGATGGCAAGAAATGAAGTTGAAGGTCCAATATACCTGTAATGCTACCAATTAGATGAGATTTTAGATTTTTCACTTGTTGCACATTTTCCCCAACATGGTAAAAATTCAGTTAACTGTTAAAACAGTGACTGTGTTTCCTTAAGTAACTGGGTCACTTTTGGCTTTCTCAGGTAAGCAGAGTTCTAAACTGTCATGTATACAGGAAACCTGGTTTATGTATTCAGGGTAGGGGATTAGGGAAACCTGATTTCCCCAGGTAGGTTTCTCCGGGAGATCGCTGATTTCTCTGCCATGTATATGCATAACTAGGTTTCTAAACAGCTTTCTACAAGAGTGTGTGTGCAAAAGACAAGCTCCAAGGTCGCTTGTGTGCATTTGACTGGAGAAAAACGGGAAGTTGTCACTGGCATAAACAATTATCAACATGGCAAGCAGCAGCGCTGACGGAGTAACTACAAAAAGCCAGCATTATTGGAGCAATGAAGAGACCTTACTAATGCTAATTGAGGGTGAAACATCACTAACAAGACCAAAACAGGAGCTTGATTGACTTGATAGGACATTTAGTGTATACACAACAGAGAAGGTCAACAGAGGAATTTCAGACTTTCCTGAATTTATAAATAAGATCTCAATTTGCTGGGCTAAGTTTTAGGAGGTGTAGTTTCTGTATCAGTGTCAGAAATCAAGCTTTCACTCTGTTTACATCTGGTCTCTCCTCAGCATCCCTGCTACGTACATTCAGTTTCCTGGGCTTTGAGATTGTGAGACCAGGTCATCCCCTCGTCCCGTCCCGCCCTGACGCTTTCTTCATGGCTTATAGCATCGAGCGAGACTCCTCTGATGACGATTAAATGATGTTGAACAGTTATAAATGTTTCCTCTTATTTTTGTCCATACACACCTTTAATTTTTTGGAAATGAACATATTATCTGAGTTCAGTATGGCTGAGGTTTGCTGTTGTTTCCTTATTGTTTTATCTTTACTTACTATGTGCTGTTTCAATGATATTTGCACTAGGGTAAGATGTTAATGAAACAGGAATGTAAAGCAAGTGCACACATAATATCCAGGCAGTGTGTCCTTGCTACTGTATTACTGTCCCTGATGTGTAATGCTGACTTCCTATTTGTCCACCCGCACGTCAACCTGATCATCTCTACAGTGTAATATTTGATAAAATTAAATCCAACTCATCTAAGTAGATATTTTTCATTGTAATTATCAGTTGATTCTCCTGTTTATATTGCTTTTTAATGTGTGCATGATTTTCATTTGTTCCTTTGATTCGCTTGATAGAAATCTGCATGTTGTGGCTGTATTAAATAAAAGTTCTCACCTTAGAGAGAGGCCTCTGGTCTGAATACAGACTCTTATCTTGTAAGAATGAAGGTCTCTGTAGGAGACACAGTGGGTCACGATGTGTTGTCTGACCACATCTAACCAGTGATGTCGGTAAAGTTTTAGAAACTAATGTAGGAAAGGGGTTTTCAGACACTACCAGTTGGCCTGGCAAGCACTTATTTTAATGATGCTAGTCATTTTTGTTATTGGTCAGTGAGGACAACCAAGGTAGCTTCAGGTGAATGGTACCTTAAAACTTTAGATAACTTTATTTGAAATAAGTATTTGTTAGAATAAATGCCCTCTATAACCTTTAGTGAATAAGTTAGAAATGATGTATTTATAGTAGTATTGTATTTGATTTGTGGTTGATGCACAGAGATGTCTCCAGAACAGCTCTATGCTCTGTTCATGTTGGGAAGAAGCATCATCACTCTAAACCACATTCCCTCATTGTGTTCAACACACGTTTTCATATAACCATTAAACCTCATTGACCTCAAGTTCCAACCATCAGTTCATTTATAGAAAATTAACTGGCAACTATGCTGAAGCCAGAACCACCATTATTTTCTGGGTCCCCCACCTTTAATGTGAGAAAGTGATGCTTTTGTCATACATGATAAACTAAATAGCTTTGGATTTGTTGGACACATTTGAAGACATCACCTTTGACTCTACTGTAAAGACAAAATTGGCATTTTTCCAAATTTTGGAAATTCTGTGGATGCAAAGATAAATATTTGGCAAATGAATCAGTGACCCCTGCTGCTTTAAATTTCCACTCATTTATTCAGGATTTTCTTTTAATTTGTTGCCTGTTTGTACTGAACATCACTGAGTGTTGGCAACTTCCAACCAATAAGGAGCACAGATCAAAAATGGAAGAACTGTGAAAAGTTAAAACCAAACCTGAACTTTGACAGAAAATACTTATGTTCATGTACAATTCTAACACATATAGCAAGTTGATTAGGACAAAAAGTTTTCAGGATATTTAGTAACTAATATTACAGCTATAAACATTTAGCATTTGATTACAGTAGCTAGAGGTCTGTAGGTTTCCTCCAATAAACGTCATCACTGAACTATCAAAACTGAAACTACACACATGCCGATTTTTCCAGAAGGGCCCCCCTCGATTTTAGTCTAGTTTGAGGCTAAAAGACGTCTGTTCAGTGCTCACTATCTGAGTAGGCTACAAGATCTCACCTACCTCACCTGAGCAGAAATCACAAATCCGATACCCTTTTTATCCCTGGCATGCGACTGCCTGCATTATGCTTAGCATACAGTTTTGACTTGGTTTCCCTTTGCTTAGAGCATGGTCATGATGTGCCTCTGGCACTGAACAGGGGTAGATAATGGAGCAACTCTCAGATAATGTTTGTACAGACTACAGCTGCATGCCGCTGGCAGACAGGACTTCCGGGTAGCCTACATACAGGTAAAATATGTAAATAAATGATCATGTCCACTGAGATAACCATTGTTTTATTTCCTTATTAAACATAGTACAAAGTAAATGTGTGGCATCACTTTCCTGCACAGAGCAAAACA
>NW_018128160.1:0-6307 GCF_001952655.1 Monopterus albus
AAATCAAAACATTATTATTCTATTTAAAGTTAGGACAAGCTGTATATTCTTTTAAATATTAGCTACACATTACAGGGCCCTATGGTGCAAACATTTCACTCGGGTATGTAAGTAAATCTCTGTGCACTAATGCAGGAGAACATTTTTTTGCACACTGGTGTGACTGACTAAAGTGAACCAATGTCAGCTGATTTTACCACAATAAGGCTACAAACGCTGGTAGCCTAGAAAAGCCAGACAGTAGCAGTGTGTCTTCAAATGGGATTTTAAAAGAGAGATTTAGGTGTGGCTGCGTTGTGTTGATCTGACTGCACAGTGTGGTTCTGTGTGGTGCCTCCCTCCACTACCTGCGGTCGGTTCAGACCCGGTCTGTCCACCTGCTTACTGTTCATGTGTTTGTCTCATCAATAAACACTGAGCCAGCAGCAGTGGGCTGTTACTGACCTACTTTACTTAAAATAACATGTTTTTTAAAAAGTAAAGGTGTGGTGGCTACAAACAGAGAAAAGAATTTAAAATCAGAAAAATCCAAATGGTTCTATACTGTAGTTGTACAGCTTTACTGAGCTGCTAGCATGTAGGCTCTAGATGACTATGTTGATTTGATGTGCCCTGGATGATTATAGTAAAATGTAAATAGAACTGAAACAATTAGTTGATTAGTTGATTCACTGATCAACAGAAAGTGAATCTTTCTGATAACTGGCTCATTGTTCAACTGTTTTTCAGCTTCTCAAATGTTAATATTTTCCATCTATTTGACTGAACTGATTAACTTTAGGTTTTGAACTTTTTTTTGGACAATGTGGAGCTGCCGCCTTTAGGCTACAGGAAATTGCACATTAAAGTTTTCACCATTTCTGACACTCTACAGCCTTGAAGAATTGTTAAAAAATAAAACAGCTGATAAGTTGACTCATAATGTCATATGTATTATTTTCTGTGTTTAAGATGTTGCTGTTTCCTGGTCAGCCGCCGTCACAGTCTGGCCGTTACTCCGTCTCCATGAGTGGGGATCTGACTATAACTGACGTCCACCCCGAGGACTCGGGCTTTTATATTTGCCAGGCCATCAGTGTAGCAGGAAGTGTGTTGACGAAGGCGCTGCTGGAGGTGGAGGGAGGTGAGACTTCAGTCCGTTGTTCCATCAGTTAATGGAGAGAAAACATCACTTTGACAATGATACAGCTCAGAAAGATCAAGAAAAACCTGTTCTTTTTTTTTTTTTGCTCTTTGGGCAGCCTTATGTTTTCTGCCTACTGTGCATCAGTGGTATTTGAATTTAAACATTTGACAACTTTATAAGCGTTATTTATTTCATATACATTCCAAATATATTTTTACTGTTTTTCTCCCCTGTATAAATAATCAGAAGAGAGATGACACCCCTAAAATACATTTCTGCTTCCTGTGCCCTCTAACTGGTAGGTCCCTCAGGTCGTGTCCCGCCGATCATTCGCCAAGGCCCAGCCAATCAGACCGTATCTCGGGGTGCAGTGGCCCAACTGCACTGCCGTGTAATCGGAGGGCCCTCAGTCAAGATTTCATGGGAGAAGGATGGAGAAAGACTTCAGGCAAATAAACCTCGACTAACCTTGATGGAGAATGGCACTTTGCAAATCACCAACGTAAAGGTGTGTGTGTGTGTGTGTGTGTGTGTGTGTGGGTGGGCGGGGTTGCATTAGCTGAAGGTCATTTATTGGAAAAGGCATGAAAAGGGTGAGTTTTGAAAGATATTTGCTCTTAATCTAAAAGAAAAACAGACATTGTGAAGAAACAGGCTGTTTAGAATACTGTAAACATTCTAATCTGATCTCCGACCTTCTTTTATTTTGCCCCCAGCCCACTAGGCAACAATTATTTTTTAGAAATTCAGTTTTTGTATGTAAAATTAAGGTGAGGCTGAGTTTCAAAGACAAGTCTCTCTAAGGCAATGCATATCTCTCCAGCGCAATTATGTGCTCATGCGGTGTGTAATTGTAATGTTAATGAAGGTGCATGTTTGTAAATGCTAATGTGTTCTACTTTGATGGAAGAGCAGTCAGCGGCCTCTTTGTGCTATAACCTCACCTTGAGGTCACTCAGTACGTAAAAACAAAAACAGCATCATTTTTATTAACTGACTGGCGATAGATGATAAATCATCTAACTGGCAATTAAACCTCCTGGCTGGCCTGTGCTCATTCACTTCCTGTTTCATGCTGTTTTTCTGCAGTGGTGTTCAGCAAACTTGGTGCATTAAGGTTTGGTCCAGTACACCACTGAGGTGGGGGGAATCTGCCTTGCCACTGTTCTCAGTGGAGCAGAAGATGTGCATTAGTGTGGCATCAAGGGGATGACAAGAGGGGAAAAATAGGGGAAATGAGGATGATAAGTGAGGAACTAAAAATATGATGCTGATGCCACCATTAATATTTTAGCAGTAGTTGGAGTCATCTAAAGAAGTTCACCTGCCCACACACTGCGTTGTCTGTCAGCCAGAGGTCAGCACTGCAGTGGGTGATCTCATATGGTCTGATGATAGTTCCAGCTGACTGGCTCTTAGCCAAGATAGGGCTGGAGTGAACGCTAATTGCGTTCGTGAATCATGCAAGTATATACAGTTCATAATGTAAACAGGAGGGCAGGTGTGTGGTGTGGTGCCTCGTGGTCTGTAGAATGGAGCTTCTACAGCTGCTGAGGCCATGTATGCTCAGATGACACTTAAATTTAATGGTGATGACAAACCAGATAGCAGTAGTTAAAGAAGTGTTCGGATCCTTTGCTTACAGCTGGTATAATCATTATTTTTATATTGACTATGGACCAAATGTCTATGTGTACACTGAAAGATGCTGCTTGTAGTAACAAACCCACAGATAATTAGTAGGCGTTGTATGATCCGTAATGTTATATACATTTGCTTACATCTTTGGTACTTTTTATTGTTCATCTTTTAAGAAATTTCCTTGGTGCACCTCCACTTATATCTACTGTCAATGCTAAACTAACACAGCCTTGAAACTTTTAATCCAAGGACAGCAGGTGTGGTAAAAATGTGAAATCTGCTTACAAACAAACATACAATTCAACACAAATGAAGAATAAAGTTTCCAATAATAAAAGAACGAGCAATAAATAATTCCATATACTGAATTATAAATATTTTGAAAATTATTTTAGCCGTCCCTGGTAGGCTAGTGGTTAAGGCGCAGCTCTCTCGCTGCGGCGCCTTGGGTTTGAATCCAGGTTGCTTCAGGAAGGGCATCCGGTGTAAAACACGTGCCAAATGTCAACATGCGAGTCGTCAGTGTGACGACCCCTAGATAGGAAAAGCCGATAGTGACTTTCTTTCATTTTATTCCATGAAAATCAACTGAAAGTCAATAGTCATCAGTCTCAGAACTTTGTCTGTATTTTACATGTAATTAGTACAAAACTACATGGGTCTTTCAAGGGAACCTTCAAGGAATTATTAGGATATAACAGACCCATAAATTGGATAGGAAGTTATTAGGAAAGTATTTTGAATTTACAGACTCATAAAATAAAGCATTTCTTACTTTTATGATTTGAGCGTCTGCTGCTATACTGTGCTATTATGATGCATTAATCTGGAACCAACTTGTTGGTTTTGTTGTTGCACCATTTTACTTTATATATTTTTAATTATTTGTTGAATAAAATGATCACATGTTATTTGTAAAATCTAAATATGCAAAGTGGCCAGTATGTATAGCTGTCAGATAAAGGTAGTGGTGTAAAATATGCAGTATTCCCTGTTGAAATGGAGTGGAGCAGAAATATAAGTACCATAAAATGGAAGCTCTTCAGATTTGTTTGTAACTAGGGTGCATTCCATGGTTTTCCACCTCTACCAGACAGGCTGAGAATCTAATAGTAAAAATATGATTTCTCTGTACACGTTCTTTTAGTCATCTAAACAGATCCAGAACTTCAGTCCAACATGTAAAACAGCTTGCAGCATTTGTTCCATCTGACTGGTTTTTTGGTGTCTGTCTGAAATGTTGACTGATATTTAACAGGACACAGACACGGGGATGTACACGTGCATGGTATCCAGCGCCACAGGGGAGTCGAGCTGGAGTGGGATGCTGACCGTCAAAGGTACTCACACCAAAGCAGTTCACACTCTGTCTCTCTGTTACTCTTCACACTCTGCCGCCCTCACACTACACCTCCGAGCAAGAGCAACTACAAATTCTGACAGTGTGTTTCATAAGAGCACAGTCTGTAGCCATGACAGGACAAAATCCATTCCACTTTCAACCAGAATGTTGATCAGAACTGATCCATTTTTCCTGGTTTCTTGTTTCTGTTAACAGAGGATGGAGCTGCTCCCGTATCCAGAGTTTCTGAGTTCATCCAGCTTCCGGGGCCTCCCCAGAAGCCAGTGGTGACGGAGGTGACCAAAAACACTGTCACCCTCACCTGGCAGTCCAATCCTCATGAAGGCGGTGCTGCGGTCACCTCCTACATCATTGAAGCTTTCAGGTACATGGGGGGGACACAGACATGCACAATAGAAGTCAAGTCTTATTCCCATTACTTTCGTCCAGTGTAATGCCACTGACTCCTTTTTCAAGGCTGGTAACTTCAGTATATCTTTAATGATTTCAATGATTTTGAATATGTAATTAGGCTCGATATCCCATGACCCTATTCAGGAATAAGCAGAGTAGATAATGGATGGATGGATGAATATGTAAATATCCCATATTGTAGCTCGAACATAGAATTGTTTTTAACTTATGACCAGCTTCTCTCTGCATATCATTAAATGTTGACATTTCTCTAGTAGCCTGATTAAAACACAGTCCTGCTGTATTTAATGTCAGAAACAGAACCAAAAGAGCTGTTGGAAATTTGTTTATGGCACGGCTCACAAGTACATACTGTACACTAGCTATTGAGTTAAAAACAAAGATATACGCATAGAGTTTTTTAAACAATAAAAACATTATAGCTGTACGGAAGTGGTCTCTTATCCTTTCAATATTTTATTCTTACTCTTTATCGTGGTTTCTAAGTGTAAGGTTGACTTGACTTGATTCCAGTGCAATGTTTGTTCTTATCTTTTTACCATTAAAGTTGCATTAACTAACTTCTCCCTCTAATTTTTGACTATTAAGAGGTTAATGAGAGTAAAAACAAACAGTACCCCCTCCTCTTCTCCCCCCACTCCTCTTTGCCCTCCTTCCCTGGAATCGAAATTATGTCATATGTGGTCACAAGATCCGGAGGCACTTGTAGAAGTCAGGTAGTGCAGCAGTAATAACCGGCTCTAGAACTAATGTATACGGAATATAGGGCCCGTGGAGGCTGTTGTTTTTGGTGGCATTGTAGCGTCACAGTGTCAGATAAAGAGGTTTACATTCTAGCGACATATGTATGTCTAACGTTGTTTGTAGCAGATGTATCTGCATTAACACAAGCAAATTATACAGAGGGATGTTTTTTCAGTAATAGTGCTACAGTACTACAGTACTAATGCCATTATCGCATCATTTTCAATGAAAAGCGCATCATATAACCTCGAATCATCAGGGGCGTGGAAGAAGTGTGGTGCTAATTTTAACAACAGTGGCCACAGAGGGCAAGAAATAAACAAAAGGCCTGAAGATAGCAGAGTGGGGTGGTGGGGTTTAGTACAGCAGGGAGAAAAGGCTTCTAGACAATTTTTGACTTAATTTATCCAAATCTGTGCAAAATCTTTGATAATGCAGCTTTAATATTCCTGCGCCAAAGCAGGTCTCACTATCTCAAAAATGATCTGTAGCTGTTTCATCTGTAGCCACACTGTTTTATTTGTTTGTATTCTCACTGTACCCGATAATGAAGTCCTCTTCATTTAGAGTCATTAGAGTTTGTTAATGACTCATCTGCGCCTGTGGGCAATTCAGTAAAGTGACATACTGAAGTGAAACTGTGACACTCTCTGGTTCAGGATTTAGTCGTGGCAGGAGCACAGAGCCACAGCAACATTGACAACCAACCAGAGGCTTTAAAAGAGACAATGAGTGAAAGAGGGGATGATTACTGCAGTGGTCAGTTCGGTAGCTCTGTCCTGTCCTGTGGCAATGGAAGGAGAGGATGCCAATCCAGTCGGAGAATTCACTTATTACAGAAGGGGGAGGGAGGTTACAGAACAAGTATCCAGATGCAAAAACACACAAAGGTCTAGTTACAGTCGCTCCCGTATGGAGAGGAAGCTCAGTGTGACTGACTTGCATGCAGAGCTGATAATATCCACTCACTGTTGCACGCTGCACCACAGAGTACTTGGAAATTTCTGTCTTTGTTTTAT
>NW_018128160.1:6342-15643 GCF_001952655.1 Monopterus albus
CTACAGTATCCCTTCTTGTAATATACAGTACAATCACAAATCTCTTGTGATTTGCAGGAGACGTTATCTTGATGGAGGGTTTAAGTCAAAGCAGCCACTGTAGCTTCCACACATTTGCAGACATAGCATTTTAAAAACAGGGTGACTGTATTTAAATGTCAGCACTGTTTCTCCAGAGAACATTTGGTGAGAAAAGGTTACAGAGGAGAAATCACAGATGATAGGAAAACGCTGTGGCCTGCCTGAAGTAATTACACTGCCATTTTCTCCTCCACGGAGTTGAAAAAAATGCAAAATTGTGCTCAAACTGTTTGATCATCTTCATCCGTAAACTGCAGAAGGCTGTTGTATCCTCATTGGACCCATTTAGAAGCTGTTGTTATAACCTTTGCAATAAAAAAAGGGGATTCAAACTTGGCATAGTTCTTTCTGCAAGCTGAGACTGGCCATGTGTATTTAGATGTTTTATTAGATGATTCAAATTCATTCATTTGTTTGTTCATTCATCCAATACGGGCTGTTAAGAGGCACAGCAGTGTCAGCAGATTATCTGACTGTGTTTAGATTGTCTCGCATATTTGCCTCTGTCCTGGTTATTTAAAGGAAAGTAATGTTGGAAGGCAAATTTTATTTTCCTTTGGACAAAGCCAGGCTAGCTGTTTCCCATTGTTTCCAGTCTTTATGCTAAGCTAGCTGGCTGCTGACGGTAGCATTGTATTTATTTTATTGACATGAGAGTGGTGTCACTCTTCTTCTCTAGATCTTGGCAAGAAATCCAAATTTGTTAATTGCATGTAAGAGGAAGAAATCTAATAATAATTGAATAACTTTTTTAAATAATTTATTAAGACTAACTGTTAAAACTGCGCTGTTGCCTCACAGCAAGATGGTTCTGGGTTCAAGCCCCGGCCGACCGGGGCCTTTCTTTGCGGAGTTTGCATATTCTCCTCGTGCTTGCGTGGGTTCTCTCCGGGTACTCCGGCTTCCTTCCACAGTCCAAAGACATGCGGCATAGGTTGATTGTGTCTCTAAATTGCCAGTAGGAGTGATTGTGTGTGTGAGTGGTTGTTGTCTGCATGTTGGCCCTGCGATGGACTGGCGACCTGTCCAGGGTGGACCCTGCCTCTTGCCCGCAGCCGGCTGGGATTGGCTCCAGCCCCCCGTGACCCCGTTTGGGACTAAGCCGTATAAAAAATGGATGGATGTTAAAACTGTTGCTGTTTTGGCCACTGAAATATGATGCTGTTTGTATATTATATGTTATTTTAATTGACATTAAATTGAATTTTGGACTTTAAAATTATGATGTTTTTAATATAATTTTATAATCAACCAAATTATCAACTAAAAAAGTGACACATTTATCAATAGTGAAGATAATGTTTAGGGAGGCGACAGTGGTGCGATGGGTAGAGCAGTCGTCTCCCAACCAGAAGGTTGAAGGTTTGAATCTCGGTGCCTGCAGTTCATGTGTTGAAGTGTCCTCGGGCAAGACATTGAACACCCCCCTCCCCGTTGCACCTGATGGTTAGAGCCATCGGTTGAGTTGGCACTGCAGATGGCTGCCTTTGGTTCTGTACCGGAAACAAATTCCTTGTGTATAACAAACTTGGCGAATAAAGGTGATTATCTAGTTGCAGCCCTAACTAATCTTGAGTTACCAAATTTATCATGTTTTCTCATGTTCACAAGATGTAAAAAATGCTTTCATTATTTAGTAAAGGTAAGTATCATAACTGCTGTTGTCATGTTGCTTGTGTTTTTACCCAGGATGTAAAAGTCAGATCTCTCTCTCTAGCATTGCTTGTTCCACTATCATTTGCTATCAGGCTATCAGCAGAAAGCCAAGAGTTGTGATCAAAGCTGCTGCCTTGTTATCTATCAGTTACATGATAATGAAGTCATGCTGTCAAGATAACAGGAATGAAAAAACAAAAATGTTCACATAGAGGCAGAATATTTGTTTGTCAAAACAGAACTTTATAGACAGCCTGCCAACTGTCTGTTTCATTTTCAGTGGCCTTTTAAAGTCAGCAAAAACAATTCAGATAAAGATCTTGATGTTCAAGTGTGACATCATCTGACTTATCTAAAACCCTTTATTTTCTCACGGTGATCACAAGAAACATAATGATGTTTTGACATGTTTTCACGTTCTGTTTCACAGTTCTTACTTTTTTCCACAAAATGCCCTTGTTTTCCTGCAGCCAGTCGGTGGGCAGCACCTGGCAAACTGTAACAGACCACGTGAAGCAGGAAAGGCACACAGTTGTGGGACTCTTCCCCAACACTGTTTATCTCTTTATTGTCAGAGCAGTCAACTCCTATGGCCTCAGTGACCCCAGCCCAATATCTGAGCCTGTCCGCACCCAGGGTGAGTTACATAGGCAAAAAATCATCCTTATCTCTCTGCACTCCTTGTTTATATGTGTCTTGTTACACAGTCTTGATTTCAGCCTCTATTTTTAACAAAAGAAATTAGATATACTGGGCGTAGGGCTGAGGAGAAGATAATGTGCTACATGGTTTATAAAAACCTGCTTCCAAGTGTAATCTCCAAACTAATTGCTCTCTCACTGTGTGATGCTAAGTAGTACTGAATATTGTCAAAAAGCTTTTTTCCCTTTTTTGCCGTAGCTGCTATTCAGTTGTGTTTTTTGCCTGTGCTGAAAGGATTTCTTTGTTGTTTCAGATGGGAGTCCTACAGAGCAGGGCGTGGACCACAGACAGGTGCAGAGAGAGTTAGGAGAGGTATCCATCTACCTGCAGAAGCCTGTGGTTCTCTCTCCTACCAGTGCCAGGATTTCTTGGACTGTGAGTCGAATACTTGAAAAAGTCTACTTTTCAAAGTCGACTCCCAGTGTGCAGAGGACATGCTAATTTCTAAACATTAACTTCAAAAACTCATCCACATATTATGTGACACAACCAGTACAAATGCAGTACAAACACAACTGGATTTGCCCTTTGATAACTGATGTAAATGTGAAAATGTTTCTATATTTCTTGTGTCTTGACAACTGTTTTAGGTTGCCCGTCAGTCTCAGTATGTTCAGGGTTACCGTATATTTTATCGGACGATTGGCAGCTCCTGGTTGGTCCAGGATGTCGAGGACACATCTGACCACAGTATCATCCTAGTAGATCTGCGCAGCAGTACAGAGTATGAGGTCAAGATACGCCCTTACTTCAATGAGTTACAGGGACACGACAGTCTGATGGTACTGCTGCGTACACCCGAGGAAGGTAAGAAATGCTTCGCAATAACTTTGTCAGTATTTCACAATTGTACTCAATTCTAAATCAATCCTGAAATTGATCAATTCACAATTTGCATATTTAAATATGTGATTTAAAAATAGTGTAACCACACCAAAACATAAATTGATTTGCATGGGCTAAAATGACATTTACTGATGAGTTAGGTTAGCGTTTAGTATATGGTAGCATCATTTAAATTCTCCATGCCTGGATTTAGCTACTATATATGTGGGGCGGCTGTGGCTCAGGAGGTAGTCTAGGCATATAGGAATTCTTGTGCAGGACTCTCCTGGAGTCAACTAAATAGTTAGCCAAAAAAAGAACACCTAGTCTAAATATAAATTTACATAAGAATGAAATTGTAGATACAAAATTAAAATAACAAATAAAATTATGAATTTGAAATATTGCACATGGTGGAATTGTATATGGTATTTTACTTAGTAGGGTAATGAGGGGTTATTGCACATGTTTTCCACATTTTGTATTTGCCATCAGTCTTACTGCAGCAGGGAAAAAGCTGTAAAATCTTGTTCTGTGTGTGATGATACTGTCCGCTCTGGGCACTGTTAACCTGGACAGAGCCAGGTTAACAGTGCCCCCCAGTTTTCAGTTTTGTGCTAACGTAAGCTATTAGGTTGCTTATTTTAGTTTCATATTAATGGACAGATATATAAGTGTTACAGATCTTAGTCAGTGAACAGCAAATCTGCAGACAACGAAACAATATATGAGAAGAAAAGCCATGGCTTTTGAGTTTCCAATAACACATGCGTTATGAATCAATATTTATTTTTGCTCTTCTTTCATTCAGTTCATTACAGATTCCCTAAAACTAGCAGAGCCTACCAAATTGCATCATTCTGCTCAGGAAACATCTTGAAAATTATTCAGAAATGGCAGGCCTGTAAAACAAAGCAATATCATAACAATGATATCTAATAGTAATATTAATAATGCTAATATTATTTTTCTTCTTATCTCTGTCTCCAGTTCTAAGTGCTCCTCCACAGGCTGTGTCAGTGGTGCAGCTCACTAACAGCTCCAGTATCAGCGTGTCCTGGGAGCCTCCGCCTCATAATATTCAGAGTGGCATTATTCGAGAGTACAGGGTGAGTCCACAGCAATCAGTCTGTGACTTGACTCCAGAAACCTGACTGTTTGTTTTCTTTTCTGATGCTTCTGCTTTTAAGATTGTTCATCAGCAACACAGCTGTAAATTACACAAATACAATGGAACAAAGTGTTTGTTTAAACCACTATATCTGTAATTTTACACAGTCATTACTCAGTGTTGTTGTCTGGATGCTTATGAAAACTACAGATGTTATTTAACAGTAATTCCTGATTGCCCTTTGTCTGTGGTTAGTACACATGCACTGCTGAAAGAGCCTCCGTTTTCAAAGGTTCAAGGTTCAAATTGTTTATTGTCATATGCACAGTAAGGAAACGTGTTTCCCTGTACAATGAAATTCTTACTTTGCTGTCCACACAGAATGCCAAACAACACAAGTGAAATATAAAGTAAATAAATAGCACAAAAACTAAAGGCGCTTAAAACAGTGAGTGAAAAGAAATATAATTAAAAATATAATAAGAACATAATAAGAGATTTTGTATGCTACATCGGAGCTATATGTGCAATGGTCAGCAGTGGGTGTGTAATTATGCATGTGCATGTAAACAGTACAGGTGGAATTACATGAAGTAATTCCTGATCAAAGTCTGTCTTTCATCATTAAATCCTGAGGGCCCCTGTCATCTGTTTGTTCTGTAAAAAAAAAAAAAGATTCTGTCTGTTTCTTAGTATAAGCACACCACTGATGACTAATGATCGGGCAGCTGTTCCCATGGAGGGAGAAAAAAAATCCAAAAACACTGAAATTGAAAATGCAGTTCTGTTGTGTTTTCTGTTTCTCGTCTGGGTCCAAGTGTTGAAAGTAATTAGAAAACAGCACTGCTCTGATCATGAAAATCCTGATTCTGGCAGCTCGTCAGCTGAAGGCTAGGTTTACTCTTAATCCCCTTAAACATTCAATTTGCTGAGAACTTCAGGCAGTATTTTGTACAAGCCTTCAAGTACTTCAATGTGCAAAATTAAATGTTCAATCAGTGTTGAAGAATTATAAGATACATCTTCATTACAGCTCACTGTATCACTGTCATTATGCAGATTATATCTGTTGAAGTCCTGATGTTTTTATTTGAGTATTTGCATTTTATGTGTCTCATCTTCTCAGCAACATTCTAAGGGAAATATTGTACTTTTTTACTCCACTCAGCCAAGATTTTAGATTTAAAAATGATTTGATGAATTTAATTACCCATCAGAATATAGAGCAGTTCAAATTTGTTCCACCTCGACCAGCTGCACATTAAAATGCTCCTATCATTCTGTATGAGTACCTTTATTTTTAAGCTCTTAAATATATTTTTGCAGTTTGTTTTGTATATTTAAAGCACTACTACAGACATTGCAGGTCTCACAGATGAAAAGCTGAACTCAGAAAAAGACTTTGACTTGGTTCATTATGATGTGCTATACTGCTGTATAATAACATTACTTAGCCATTTTGCTGTTTTTTACTTGTGCAACCTTACTTTTGCAAATATAATACAGCACTAAACAACAATTCATTTTGTTTTAGCATTTTGAAAAGAGCATTTTAGCATTGTGGCGTTGCTACAGTACTTATACTTTGGAATATATAGTGATAAATGGAAGGAAAATACAGAATAAGTGAGTGGTCTTTCAGGATGACATTGCCCCCATCCACAGGACATGAGAGGTCACTGAATGGTTTGATGAGTATGAAAATGATGTGGATTACAGTCACTGGGTCTCAACCCATTTGAACACTTATGGGAGATTCTGGAGTGACAAATTAGCGCGCTGGTGGCCCAACACCTTACAAAGACACTTAATTTGTCACCCTTCTTTCACTGCAGCACACAACACAAATCCAGCATGCATGAAGAATAAAGGGCTGGAAGACTTTCAAGACATAAACTGAATGCCTGAAGGCACATTCTGTATACAGTATATTTAATAACAGAATTTTCAGTCTGGTTTTTAAATGTCATTACACAGACATCCCTTTCTCTTTCATCTCTGTTCTCCACTGCGCACTACCAGATAAAGCTTCAGCGCCAACAAAAGAAGCACCGGGTTTATATCACAGTCTGTCTTATTTGAATGATAGGCTGCATATTATCTCAGGGTATGCGGGAAAAATTAATGTCTTTATATCTATTCATATTTTAAAATTCAAACAATAACTGTGTATATCTGGTTGCTCATCAGGTCTGGTGTCTGGGCAGCGGCGTGGAGCAGGAGAACCAGATAAACCGAACCGTGGATGGAGCGGTTCTGTCCATCCTCCTGACAGGCCTGCTGCCTGACATTCACTACTCCGTCACGGTGGCTGCTGTCACAAGCCTGGGTGTGGGCGCCGAGAGCCCGTCTGTCAGCCTGCTTCTCAGTGAGTCACTCAACATGTTACAGCTACCGCAGACAGAGAAATATGGCAATTTGGGCTCTCAGTGGGCTCAGTTTACCGCAGGTGAGATCTGTATGTGGAAATCAACAGAGACTTGTGCTTTGAGTGTGAAAACATAAATTGTGTTAGTCAGGAATTCACAGTGAAGCTGAGAAGTTTAACACTCCTATAGATTAGCATTCTTTTAGTTCTGATAGGCAACATTTGATGACTGAGGATGAGCAGGATCTCCATTCCTCTGGTTCAAAGTAAAAAAAGTAAACCGGTCTTGCATTGACATAGTCAGTTATCCCAGACAGGTTGAAGCCCAGAGGAGGTGTGGGGCCGCTTATGTTTTCTGAGCTATTTTCCTCTTCACTTTAATGTCTACTCTATTTTTTTCAAGGAATAATTTCACATTTTGAGAAACAAACTTGCTTGTTCTTTTGCTGAGAGTTAGCTGGGAAGATTGATACCACTCTCACGTCTGCACAGAGCTACAGCTAGCAACTGCTAAACTTAGTTTAGTATAAAAACTGCTGTAGCAAAACATGGTGTAAAATATCAACCTGCAATTTTTCCAACTATTTATGTGACATTGTGCCAAGTAACACTTGAAAAAAGGATTCCCAGAATAAATGGTAATAATCCGCACATCCTCCTCCATAGGCATGTATCTACAGCTGGTAAAAGCTAAACTTAGCATTGTTTTCTTACATATATTTAGCAAAATACTCTGCAGCCAGAAGGCTACATACAGCAGGCTCAATACTGCACCGCCGGTATTCCCATAATGTCTTGTGAAGCAGTTTGTGCATAGAGAATGAAATAGGCAAAACTCTGTTTACTCTTTCTAGCGTTGTGCTGTTTAGTTATCTTTAGACTGGCAAGCTGTTTCATCCTGTTTCCAGACTTTATGTATGCTAAGCTAAGTTAAGTGCCTGCTGGCTCTAGCTAAATATTTACTGCATACATGAGTAATATTGATCTTTTCATCTGACCCTTGACAAGAAAGTGCACTTAACAAAATGTCACACTATTCCATTAAGCTGTCTCTGGGTTCTTTTTCATACTAAGATCCTGAAAGCCCTGTGCTCTTAAACTTGACTGTTTTTCTTTCAGCTCTGCCAGTGAACAAGACTTCGCCATCTGTGAAGAAAGGCGGTAGACTCGACATATCAGAGCAGATCACAAGTGTCGTCCGCCAGCCAGCCTTCATTGCAGGACTGGGTGTGGCTGCATGGTTGGTGCTGATGTGCTTTAGTGGTTGGTTGTACTGTCGGCACCGCAGGAGGAAGCAGTTGGGACACTATACTACTTCCTTTGCATACACACCAGCAGGTAAGTGGAAAAAGAAGACAGGATGTTCAAGGTATTACCTCTAACATTTACACTTTTAATGTCAGGTAAACTGCTCCATGAAGAAAGAAGTGTAAAAAGTAAAAAAAATGTTACAATGACTTGAGCCAGGATGATTTTTATCTTTCAGATGCACTCTGTCACATCTTACTCATTATAATTACATTGTTCACAAAACAAAACGGTACAGAGAAAAAAATCTTAATTTGTTGAAGAAAAAACCAGAAAGATTTAGTTTTCAAAAAGTAACTGTGACAAAGTTCTTAACAGACCTCTGGGGTATCTCCAGCAGTGATTAATGTTTTCAATTTTTGTTCCTTTTGCAAAGCGGCAGCTGCACTTTCATTGCATATTCAGTTAATTAAAATGAATTTATCCCTACTGGGCAGTTTTTATGGCAGGACTACAGGAAAAGGCTGAGGACATGCTGACTGAATCATATGTAAATAGTAACAGTTACAATTTATTTTAGAATATGGTCTTTGGCACATACTGTAAGCACTTAAACACATCATTTGTGTTCTGACTTTGAGAGATATTGGTCCATGTTCATAAATAGTCAATGGACATACCAAGGCCCTAAGAAAAACATATACCATTAGATTTTATTACTACTGACCAGAAGTTACATTATTCTAAAAATTTAGTATGAAATCTGTCATCATCTTTTTGCTTTAGATGTTATGAACTTCAGATACTATGGAAGAGCAACACATTATAGAAAACAACAAAAACAAACAAAAAACTTATTTTGTACTATCAACAAATTTAAAACTAATAAAAAAAAAGATCTCATAACTGGGAGAGCTGGATGTTAAAAATCTTAATTTGTTTGACCAGAGGTAAACTTTAACAAGAAACAGGAAATATAATCTTCTTCTGCTTCTTCTTTTGGCTGTTCCTGTTAGGGGTCGCCACAGCGAATCATCTGTTTCCACCTAACTCTATCCTCGGCATCCTCTACTCTCACCCCAATTAACTTCATGTCTTCTTTTAGCACATCCATATATCTCCTCTTTGGCCTTCCTCTTGACCTCTTGCCTGGCAGCTCCATCTCCAACATCCTTCTACCAATATAACCACTATCCCTCCTCTGCACATTTACAAACCATCTCAATCTGGCCTCTCTGACCTTGTCCCCAAAACAGCTGACCTGAGCTGTCCCTCTGATGGGCTCATTCCTAATCCTGTCCATCCTAGTC
>NW_018128160.1:17855-34647 GCF_001952655.1 Monopterus albus
ACGCGCTTTGCTACCCTTCCACCTGGTCTCCTGCACACACAGTATATCTACCTTCCTTCTCTCCATCATGTCCGCCAGCTCTCTACCTTTCCCTGTCATTGTGCCAACGTTAAGAGTCCCTATTCTCGGACCTATACTCCTGCCTTTCCTCTTCTCTCTCTGTCTACAAATCCTTCTACTTCCTCTCCTTCTTCGACCAACAGTAGTCCAATTTCCGCCAGCACCCTGTAGGTCAGCAGCACTGGTGGCGGTCGTTATTAAGCCGGGCCTCGACCGATCCGGTATGGAATTCGCACTGATGATTCGCATGTTTAAATTTGGCATGTTTTTACGCCGGATGCCCTTCCTGTCGCAACCCTTTCTATTTGTCCGGGCTTGGGACCGGCACAGAAGTCACTGGATTGCAACCCCTGTTGCTAAATTAAACAGGAAGTATAATATTGTATATGAAATATAATATTGTTTACGTTTTAGAATATTACATTTGGCACCCAATTAACTGTTTATTTCTGCTACCACTGGTTTACTGACAACTATCACTGAGTTACTTTAATACTGAAGAAATGTTATAAATCTGATGAGGCAAGTTCTGAAATGTTCCAATTCCTACACCATAAATTGTACATTATCTTCTAATTATAAGATAGTTTGTGATAATTGTGAGATTGTAAATCACAATTATGAGATAAGATCACCATTTTGTGAATGCAGTGTATTTCCATATGATACAGCAGGAGAAGCAAGAAACAACTTACTGATTCATCAAATGACATCTACATTGTTATGTACTGCAGGCATACTGTATATACAGCAGATCTACTGTATGCCTCTTACTGTGTGTAGGTCGCCATTGTATCTTCATAAAATATAGATTAAAATCTGTACTCTTTGTGTGGGCTCAACTGTTTATTGAGACTGGGGCATAATTGAATCCAAAATGTATTTATCTTACAGTGAATCCACTGAAAACTGTTTTAAGTTGTATGTTTTCTAGTGTAAAACAACATTTGTGCTTTTGCTTTTTCCAGTTGGCTTTGCTCACAGTGAAGGATCTGGAATCATTAATGGAGGGTAAACTGAAGATTATGATTTGTTTCAGATAATATTTGCCACTGTGTGTTTTATATTAAAACTATCAATAAAATCTTTCTCCTCTTTCCAGGCCTGGTTTGTTGGGATCAAACATGGGTAACTACCCTTGGCTGGCGGACTCTTGGCCCACTCCAAACCTCACTAATAACACCAAAGATTCTGTCAAATGCTGCTCTGGCAAACTGGACTCAGACAGATATTATAACAGTAGGAATACATTTTGAAAGTTTGGCGAAATTAGAGATTTTAGAATACTGAATAGGTGATTGCCATTGTTAATGCACAATAACATAGTGTTTTGTCATTCAGCAGTTGGTATCATCAACTACCCGACGCAGTCAGAGAAACACAGCACAACATCCAATGACAGTCCCATCTACAGCACCATCAACACAGCAGCTGAGGACGACCTCCTGGCATATTACGACACCTACTCCATCACATCCTATAACCAGGGTCCAGACCCATACAGCAGCAATCCAGTACTGTCAAACAGTGGACTTGTGGGACTAGAGCAGGGCCTAGACCAGTGGACCCTCCAGTCTGGTCAGGCTGGGTCTGAATATGCCAAGCTCCAGTATACCAAGAAAAGTAACGGTGAGGGATTCCCACCTGCATAATCAATTTTTTTTTTAATAGAGTAGGGAAGAAAGGTGATTACATCTTCCTTGATTTGATACAGTACAGCTGTGATACATCTGACTGTGTTTCTTATATAATGGCAACTTTACACTATAAATTAGGAAGTTGTGTATATATTTTTACCCATAAAGGTTTAATATGTTTACATGCAGGTTTTTAATTATTTAAAACAATAGTTTTAACGCCAACCAAGTATTTCTATGGCCATGGTGTAAATATAAAAACTACTACTGAAACAATAAACAGGCTATAATGCCATACTTTTGCCAGCACTCTCAAATCTCATAAGCATGCATACTGTACAGGAGGCATGCATCCACCTAACATACCTGCACAGTTTTATCAGTTTCAAAACATGAATACAAATGCACTACAATAAATAAAGTACTTCGCACTAAGGCACCAAAAGAACCCCAACATTAAACACACACTTTTGTTACATACCTTACATAGACGTACCCTAACCTCAACCTCACCCAAACCTAGCCCAGCTTTCTGCAGCCTCTTCCTTCAAGAAAACTAGAAATAGCTTCTCACAGCAGCTCATTGAAAAAAAGTACATATAGTAGCAGGTAAAAAAAAAGTCAGATTGTATGGTGTAGAACACGTGAAAATTCATTCATGCAATTTCTGTCATGAAATGTCAAATTACCAACTCTTCTTCAATTCTATAATCTTTTACATGCTATTGAGAATATTTAGATAGTATTAGTTGATGAAAATTATACACAAATTCTCAAAACAAAGATTTTCTAAAAGAAATGATACAGTATGTATTTTTGTATGGCCTTGTGTTTCTTTTCAATCTCATTGTTACGTTGAGCTGTGTGTGAGTTGTTTAGGACCCAGTAAATATGCAGATTTGAACCCAGGCTAGACAAGAAAAACGTATTTAATGCTCCACGAAAACAAACAAAACAGAGCCGGTCTCGTCCGCTGATCTTGGGGCAGCTGGGCACACTGAGTTGACTGGACTACTGTCTCCCGGGGTGAATGAGAGGCGTTGCTTGCTAAATAAGAACAGAGAGAGAATTTAAGAACAAGCAGCAGGTATGGTATAGATTGTTTCTGGTAGTCACTCTGGGGACCTGAACAGCTGAGTGCGCCGCAGGCCCAGGGAGTAGTCCAGGGAGGGGGAGACTGGTGCCAGAGATCTCGGGTTTGGTGTGTGGGTCCCCTTATGAGGCAGCGCTGGTAGCTGAGAGGTGCGACGTAAGATGGTGGCGCTGTCCCAGGATTGCCTTGGAGCTCTGAGAGGAGGAGCAATTCACAAAAAGCAGTCCAAAGACATGAAACATAGTTACCAACAGGATAACACATAATAATCTGGCAATGAGGACACACCAACGCTGACCCTATATACTGCTCCGATAATGGAGAGCAGGTGTGCCTCGTCGCCTGGAATGCAACCTCACCTGTGCGGGGGCGGAGCTGCTGGAACTAACTGTGCCTGCTACCGAGGTATAGGGGGCAGCCTGGGTCACGGACGTAACACTCATCTTAAACCTCATCTGAAACCTCATCTGAAACCTATTGTAAGTAAGAATGTAAAGGACTGTAGGGCTAAGTTCTCAGTCACTTTTAAATGAAGTAATTCTAGAGAACCTTAAGGTGCTCAAATTAAAAAAGGTCAACACAAAGAAATGTCCTTCAGGTACTCAGGCCAGGCAGTTTCATTCATAGGGTCTGGGTGGAGATAATAAAAGCACAGTAATTACACTTTGCACACTATATGACTTAGTGTATGTTTGTTTTGTCTTCACAGACAAACTGGTAAAGCAGAAGATTACTGGGTCCTCATCTAGGTCAGCTCCTCTCACCTGGGTGGATGTTTTGTCTCTGCCTCTTCCTGCCAGCGAAGACAGAGGACACACAAAGACAGACAGAGGAGAGGAGCAACACAGGTGAGAGGAGTCACTGTTATCAGTATTTTGCAAGTAATTGTTGGCCCTTTTGTTCCTCCTCCAAGAATACAACTGCTGCTTGTACTGCCTCAGCTAATATTCATTCAGTCATATTATTAGCATCAAGGCCTCTGTCTTCACCTATATGACAGAGGGTGTTAAGGCAGATGGATATCAGTCTTGCCTTGTAACTCTGCCAAGTCTGTCAAACAAAACTTGAGTAAAGTTTGGAGCCAGGGAGTTTTTGAATTAACAGCATTTATGTCTGCAGGCTATGAGTCGATTGCGCTTTGGGGTTATGGAGGGGAGCATCTCCTCTAACTAGCTCTGACAGAATAGATTACAGACATAATGGGGTGGGATCGGAGGGCTGTTCTGACTGTGCCGTGTCTTTTGTAATGACATTAGCCACCATCTGACAGTCTGGATTAGTACTTTCGTTTTTCAATGACACATCTGTCATTAAATTAGCCCTGACAGCACTAAACTGACAACAGAAATCATGGAGGTGGTTCTCATCCTCTGAAACTCCACATTGGTTCCCTTCTTTATAAGAACTCAGAAATACTCTTTTTTTTGCTTTTACATTTTAACGTTAACATTTTACATTAACTTATACATTTTTAAATTATATATATTTCAAATTTTTTAAGATATTTTTGACCATGTAAGCAATATATCCATGTCTGTATATATAGTTTTTGCTTAGATTAAGATACAAATAAGATCCAGTATGAACATTTTCTAAATGTATGAGATACTGGTAGGCAGATTTTGTTGCTAAACTAAGATATTAAACATTGTACCTAAACATCAACATGTTTGCATTACTACTGTAAGTTCAGCATCACAAAGCCATTAGCATGGTTGTTTGGTCTGAGGTTTGTTTTGTAGATTGCACATGTACAGTGTTTCTCTCTGAAACACACTCATGCTACCATTACCCATTGTTTATCTTTTAGCTCTGAGGAGGAAGATGATGACTGGTGTCCTCCGCTGCCTGTCAGAACCTACTTGATGGACACTTCCAAAGAGGAACTCTCCAGCCTGCCCTCCAAACCAGATGAGTTGTCCTACACAGCAACATTGATGCATTCCCCAGGGCGAGACACACACAAGCCCAGTGACAGTTTGCAGCCGCAGGACTTTGACCTCTTGGCCCGCCACCACTCAAACTCCCAGGTCTCCCAGTCCAACCCAGATCTGTTTAGCAACACCGGGGCCCAGGACGCCAGTGAAGTGCACCACAGCAGCCAATGGGCAGACGATTTCATGGTGGAAAGCCTCGGCAAAAGTCAGTGTGACTTCATTTTGATGCCTCACATCTTTGGAAGTGGCTTCCAAAGAGGCAGTGACACAGTGTCACATAAAATGTAGTTTGTCATGTTACCTAACAGAACATATTTGTACATGAAAATCATGTTGCATTTATTCAAGGTGCAGCTCAGTGTTGTTCAGTTTTCTCTCATTTTCGTGAGGATAACAGTGTTGTGCTTTGTTTTCAGGACAATCTCCTGCTCCAGCTACTGATTTGAGCCCCACAGCCCATGCACACAGATCCAGGGGTAAGAAGAAAGCACCCAGGGACGGACAGCTCAAACAAGAGCTGCACAGCCATGCAGGTATGACACACTGTTTGGTTGTGTGTTTGTGACACATCTGATTTAAGTTTGAAAAACCTGTAGGCAATGTTAGAATGATAACTCACCAAATTATTAAGGTCAGCATGCCATACCATTTCTTGGTCGGGACTTGTAATATACTCGAGTTTTCACTGGTTGATCATAGCCAAGGAATAGTTTGGTTCATAACCCCTGTAAAACGACAGACAAATGAGACGATGTGTTAATTAGTGTTAACTTAAGAGGTTGCTGGTTATTACATTGTTACCTTTGGACAGACCCAGGCTAGTCTTTATGCTAAGCTAAGCTAACCACCTGTTGGCTCTGTCTTCAAAGATATTTAACTCTCAGAAAGAATGTGAATAAGTACATTTCCCAAAATGGTAAACTATTTTTTTCAGCTAGTTTTCACTTATCGGTAATGTATTAACCATCAGTGCTCGATCGTTTGCAGAACTCCCCCCACCACCAGCCCCTCACCCTACGGACAACTCACTGCATCTGTTGGCTGATGTCTTAAGTGGCAGCCGAGCAGACAGTGAAAGAAAAGAGGGGGATGACTCGCCTCCTCTTCAGAGGGGAGAACACCTCTCACCCCAAAGGCGAGGAACTACAAAGTGGTTATCACAGGGTAAGTTTAACCTGTGATATTCACTTCTGTAGCATCATTCAGTATTTGTCAACAACCTAAAATAGATCATCTGTGAAAAAAGAACAATTTCTGTCCCAGGACCGCATGTCATCTTGCTGTACCAGCCGGTCCTCATGTAGATGTGTATTAATATTATTGAAATGTTTCCTATGAATCCCCCTGAGTCTAGCGACACCCAGCCAGTGAACACATACTATCCCATGGTAGCAGCTCTGCTTTTAGTAGCAGACAGTCTATATTCAGTCTGTTCCATCTCTTAGGATTTAGCCTACATCAGTACCGCTGTAACTTTGATCTGTGATCTGTTATCTTGTCAACTTTATCGGCAGCAAATGAGAATGTAATCCCATATGGACAGTCAAGCTTCCTGCCCAAGGTCCAGATGTCAGGCTATGGATCCCTGGGTGGGGGAGTCTTACCGCGGCCCTCCACCCCTGATCGGAGGAGAGATAAGGTATGTCCAGTAGGAACTGCTGAACAGATACTATGGATGATGTAGGTCTCAGCCAGCTCAGTAGTAAACTGAAGTTTGTCATGACTAAAAAGTATGTATGTAACATAGTGACTCAAGAAAATGTCAAGTTCCACCTGTCCTAAGATGAATGTCCTGATACAAAACAGACTCTTTTGGGCTCTGTTCAAAACAGGTTTTCTTGTGTGTAAATCTAGACTACACACATGAACAAGGGGTGTGTTTAAAAAAGCATGATTGCTTTCATGGCTAACGATGAAATTAATCATTACACCGATACTGTACTCGACCCAGCGTGAGTCTTTTATGAGTGAAACGTGAAAGATGACTGAAAATGTGACTGTAATGACCTTGACTTCAAGGAGGTTAGTGATGTAATTTTTGCAGAACCGAGAAAAAAAGTATTAAAATGTTAATTTACTTTTGAGATAATCCTTGTTTCCTAGCTTTTGGAGCCCTGAAATTTGTGCATTGGATTAGTACAAAAATATATATAGTTTAATTTTAAAGCTACTCTAAAAATGATTTTTTTGCACTTAGAAAACAGATTTATTATCTTAGAAGAAAACAGATTTACTTGGCTACTGCATTAGCACCTGGCCTATATTTTGGCACTGCAAATATTATCAGTTTTTACTAACCACCAATGCATAGTATATTTCGGTACACTTTAGCTGATAAATAACAAGAAATTAGTGTGTTTCCTATTCAGTATTCTAGAGTGTTTCCATCAATTACCATTATGCAAATATTAGGAGTTGGTTCATCCAGATAAACAGCTGGTGGGGCTACTTTTCCAGTTGTGATCCGTTAAGTCCTTGAAGAAGAAGAGGGTGCAGTGACATGGCATAATTAAAAGAACACCAGTCAGACCTCAACTAGTGTGACTGAAATACTCTGTGGCATTTGTTTGTTTCATGTATAAGTTTGAGGAAGGTGACAGTCTCCCCATTGTTTCACAGTTTTTGATGTTTTTATCTGTTATAATTTTCATCTTCCCAGTGGAGCGGAAACTTCAGTGAACTTTTACGTTACAAGCTTTATTTTCATTATGACTGAGTTGCTAAGAATGCTTCCATTGCACTTGTGTTGCATTTTGCTTTTATGGATATCTATCTATCTATCTATCTATCTATTTATCTATCTATCTATCAGCCTAAAATAACTACATATCAGTTGGGCTCTATACTGTTTTTGTATTGTACAGTAACACCTACGTAACACCTCTCACATTGTTCTCTGTTTGTTTCTCTGTGTGTTTTCTCTCCAGAACCTCGTGTAGACAGAAGCTGATTACATGACATTCTCCTTTTCCCTCTCTGATCTCCTGTATTTGCAAATCATTCATCTGTTGCCACAGTATCTCATGAAAAACAGAAGACAAAGAGAAAGTGTTAAAGCTCGGCATCTGCCTTTGACAAACTATTGGTATTATATTTATTAAATTTTAATGATTAATTTCTTTGAGTCCCTTCACCCCTCCTCCATTTATGTATTTATGTATCATTTTTTTAAAGATCTTATTGACTATACAGGCAGGTGACACATAAAAAGAAAAGCCTGAGTAAATGAGTGGCCTCCTCCAGGATGACACTGCCCCCATCCATAGGACACGAGGGGTCACTGAACGGTTTGATGATGATGAAAATGAAGTGAATCATACACTGTGGCCTTCACAGTCCCCAGGTCTCAACCCAGTTAAACACCTGTAGGAGATTTTGGAACAATCTGTTAGATAGCTTCTCCACCACCATCATCAAAACACCGCATGACGGAGTATCTTTTGGAGGAACGATGTTCATCCCTCCAGTAGAGTTCAGAGACTTGGAGAGTCAGTGTCAAGGAGCACTGAAGCTGTTGTGGTGGCCCAGCACCTTACTGACACACTTTACGTTGTGGTTTCCTTTCATTTGTCACCTGTCTGGATATGTATTACCAATAATGGATCTGGGGGAAAATATTGTATTTTTAGGCAATGGGAAGTATATAAAACTATTACATTATTGTACAGCAGATAAGTGAATCTATCCTCTGTTTAATCCTGGCCATGAAACCATGATAATGTATGTTTGGTGAAAGACTGGAATAGACATGGAGCAGAAAATTTACTTCCCTATTACAATGGTGTGTGTGTGTGTGTGTGTGTGTGTGTGTGCGCGCGCGCGCGTGTGCGTGCGCGCAATGTTTGTATTTGACTCTGTTTATCTCTCATTTCTGTGTAATGTGGTATCCCTGTAGGTCACTAGTGTGTTGTCAAGATTTTTAAACTGACCAATAAAATATTTGGTATGAAAACATTTCTGTCTTTGTGTGAATTGTAGCTCAAGCATTTTTAGCCATGCTAGGTGCCAGCCAGGCTCTGTGGATGATGATGCCGGTCTGTCCCTGTGTCTTTCACTTGCTCTTTCTTTTGCCTTGTGTCAAAAACTCTGAATGATTGCTATGAACTTTGTCCTATGAATCTAGGCCATCATCCAGTCAAAAGTTCAATTTAGTTTAATTGGTTTTTGACCTTTGGAGCCTGGGAGGTATCAAAATAAAAACTGTGTGCACAACTAAATAATTTGTGCACCAAAGAAATACTCTCTAGATAATAATTTGTGCTCTCGGTTTAATATTGTATTGCACTGTATATGTTGCCTCCTCCCCTCTTGTACAAGATAGCGAATGCCTCTGATTTGCGTTTGGATAGCCCAGAGTTTGAAGAAGACTAAAACCAAGTGCTCCAGAAGTACACACAAGACAAGAATATTGGCTTTGAGGTGATAAAGTATTTTACATTTAGCACACATATTAATTCAAGAGCACAGATTGCTTGCAAGGATTGTTAGTTGTTTCTCCATGACACCCCATAACCAGTGGCATTCCCATCAGCCTAAGCTAGACTTTGTAATTAGTGCTAATTAGCAAATGTAGCTTGCTATCACAATCAACTATTTTTGTCCAAAAGAGCCATTGGCACACAGATGCTTAGTCTTGTTGGTGTTTAAAACAGCATGTAGTAAAGTTTTATAATTGTTCCAATTTGTCCCTGATTGGGTTACTGGAAAAAACTGATTCATACCTAAAAGATATGTTGAAAAAACAAATCATTTTGTGATGACAGCAAAGTGAGCGAAATACCTAAAAGCAGAGGTACATGGGGTAGGTTGGAAAATGCTGCTACTCTTCCATGGCAGGAGTGTTAAGAGAAGACAGAGAAAGAGAAAAATGGTCAAAATTTTCAGAGTCAAATGTTTGATGAGGTCTGAAGGAAGTCAAGAGTTTATCTCATGCACCAGTAAAATCACTTCTCTGATAACAGATGCCATACAGTACATGATTTGATGCCTTCTTCAGGCTGAATACGAGTTAATGAGAGGAGGTAACCATCATCTCACTGTAGGACTCCTGAAATGTGATAGCTCTGGCATTTGAAAGGCTTCATGTCTACACCTTCATCTGCTGTATGTGCCTCCTGTGCACAGATCTTGTAATTTGAAATACTACAGTATTTTGGCAGGGAAGCTGACGGATGGCAGGGAAACTGATTTGGATCATCTAAAACGCTAGTTTTTCAGCAGGGGGTATGTACCACATTCTACTTCTGTTGGTACTATTTACAGATAAAACAGTTGGTATACTTCCAGTCATTTCTAAATTCAAAAGTAGCACGACCTTGAGGCCTTGAGTCAAAGTTAGCAAGCTAGCTAAGCATGCAAAACAGGTGTTTCTACAAACAAATACAAATTCACAATACACTGTATGAAAAGTAAAATAATACAAAAATTTAAAAATAATAAGTATGTTTAAACAGATCAGTTTGCTTCATAGAAATCTATGAAACAGTCTTAGAACTGTAATTTGTTTCCTTCCAGTAAACTTTCAATAAATTTTTGTTGGACCTATAAAATAAAGCATTGCCAAATTATGTGTCAGTGTAATACTGTTATTTTGATGGTACTATGATAAGCTTGGCAAGTTACTATAACGGAGATGTGGGTTCCACAAAAGCACAGGAAGACAACTTCATGATTTGCTACCTGAGTACTTTAATGACCGAACCAGATGTGGGGCAACTTAGCTTCTATAGCCTAATGTCATGCATCACAACACTGTACTCAACTGCTTCCATACACCATACATTGAAACCTTATTTCCAGCCATTTGAACCATGTGCTGTATATGACTACTGATCATCTTACATTAGTATAAATCTAATTATATGTGTTTCAGAGGAATATAACCAATATAAGAAATAAACAGCAGCTAAAATAAACATGCCTCCCTTCAACTCAAATCGGTTTGAACGCCTTGTCACCACTGGCATCATCAAAACAAGTTAGAGTGAGCAACTGCTGCTCCGACTGGTGGCAGTACTAACACAAACCTTACAAGTACTTAATTTATTTATGAAATTATTTGCTGGCCGACTGGTATCAGTAGTGCTGTCAAATTACCTTTGACAGCAAACCGATTCAGAGTGCCTTACAAAAGCCATAACAATGCAAGACATGATGTTCAAGAAACACAAGGCAGTATAAAAAAGAGAAAGGGTTTGAAAAATACAACACTATGGGTTGAAATCGGATAAAAACAGAATAAACAAGAATGAATATTAGACCTAAATATAAATTAATAAAAAACTGTGGCAAATAAAGTTTATGTCTCAATTCAAAAGAACTGAAAATTAAGTAAAGTGTTCTGCATCAGTAAATGACGGCTACTAGGGCGAAATGGTGAATTATCATATTGCCACAGTACAACAGACAGTAAAACCCATAACCATCATTTAGGGGAGAATAAAAATAATTTTTTCTTCTATCCCCTATGTGGCAAAAAAAACTATTCATATGAGAGAGAGAAAGAGAGAGAGAGAGAAATTAGTGCTAATTAGCAAATGTAGCTTGCTATCACAATCAACTATTTTTGTCCAAAAGAGCCATTGGCACACAGATGCTTAGTCTTGTTGGTGTTTAAAACAGCATGTAGTAAAGTTTTATAATTGTTCCAATTTGTCCCTGATTGGGTTACTGGAAAAAACTGATTCATACCTAAAAGATATGTTGAAAAAACAAATCATTTTGTGATGACAGCAAAGTGAGCGAAATACCTAAAAGCAGAGGTACATGGGGTAGGTTGGAAAATGCTGCTACTCTTCCATGGCAGGAGTGTTAAGAGAAGACAGAGAAAGAGAAAAATGGTCAAAATTTTCAGAGTCAAATGTTTGATGAGGTCTGAAGGAAGTCAAGAGTTTATCTCATGCACCAGTAAAATCACTTCTCTGATAACAGATGCCATACAGTACATGATTTGATGCCTTCTTCAGGCTGAATACGAGTTAATGAGAGGAGGTAACCATCATCTCACTGTAGGACTCCTGAAATGTGATAGCTCTGGCATTTGAAAGGCTTCATGTCTACACCTTCATCTGCTGTATGTGCCTCCTGTGCACAGATCTTGTAATTTGAAATACTACAGTATTTTGGCAGGGAAGCTGACGGATGGCAGGGAAACTGATTTGGATCTTGCCTCTGGCAGATACTGTATCCACTGGGCCCCACCAGGCTAGGAGTATAATGGTAATCCGATGCAATTTGAAGGCATTATGCAATTTAGAAGGGTTCTACAGGTAGATGCTTTTAGGCCAGCAGCGTGGATTAGGGTCTCTGTGGTTTACACACACCCATCCCACACACAGCCACACTTTTGTTACTGAGGTCTGTTAACCCTTTATGTACTCCACTGGACCAACAGTTTTTTTTCTAAGTTTCATATTACATCAAATAATTCATGCAGAGCAAAAGACATTTTTGAATGAATGGGAGGCATGTTTATATATCGTTTGTAAAATTAAAACCCACCTAAGATGAAGACAAAACAACAAAGCTCATCTAAAACGCTAGTTTTTCAGCAGGGGGTATGTACCACATTCTACTTCTGTTGGTACTATTTACAGATAAAACAGTTGGTATACTTCCAGTCATTTCTAAATTCAAAAGTAGCACGACCTTGAGGCCTTGAGTCAAAGTTAGCAAGCTAGCTAAGCATGCAAAACAGGTGTTTCTACAAACAAATACAAATTCACAATACACTGTATGAAAAGTAAAATAATACAAAAATTTAAAAATAATAAGTATGTTTAAACAGATCAGTTTGCTTCATAGAAATCTATGAAACAGTCTTAGAACTGTAATTTGTTTCCTTCCAGTAAACTTTCAAGAAATTTTTGTTAGAAAATAATGGACCTATAAAATAAAGCATTGCCAAATTATGTGTCAGTGTAATACTGTTATTTTGATGGTACTATGATAAGCTTGGCAAGTTACTATAACGGAGATGTGGGTTCCACAAAAGCACAGGAAGACAACTTCATGATTTGCTACCTGAGTACTTTAATGACCGAACCAGATGTGGGGCAACTTAGCTTCTATAGCCTAATGTCATGCATCACAACACTGTACTCAACTGCTTCCATACACCATACATTGAAACCTTATTTCCAGCCATTTGAACCATGTGCTGTATATGACTACTGATTAACTAATTAATATAAATCATCACCTACTTTAACATACTCTACATAAAGGTCAACTAAAATGAAAGCTCATCTTACATTAGTATAAATCTAATTATATGTGTTTCAGAGGAATATAACCAATATAAGAAATAAACAGCAGCTAAAATAAACATGCCTCCCTTCAACTCAAATCGGTTTGAACGCCTTGTCACCACTGGCATCATCAAAACAAGTTAGAGTGAGCAACTGCTGCTCCGACTGGTGGCAGTACTAACACAAACCTTACAAGTACTTAATTTATTTATGAAATTATTTGCTGGCCGACTGGTATCAGTAGTGCTGTCAAATTACCTTTGACAGCAAACCGATTCAGAGTGCCTTACAAAAGCCATAACAATGCAAGACATGATGTTCAAGAAACACAAGGCAGTATAAAAAAGAGAAAGGGTTTGAAAAATACAACACTATGGGTTGAAATCGGATAAAAACAGAATAAACAAGAATGAATATTAGACCTAAATATAAATTAATAAAAAACTGTGGCAAATAAAGTTTATGTCTCAATTCAAAAGAACTGAAAATTAAGTAAAGTGTTCTGCATCAGTAAATGACGGCTACTAGGGCGAAATGGTGAATTATCATATTGCCACAGTACAACAGACAGTAAAACCCATAACCATCATTTAGGGGAGAATAAAAATAATTTTTTCTTCTATCCCCTATGTGGCAAAAAAAACTATTCATATGAGAGAGAGAAAGAGAGAGAGAGAGAGAGAGAGAGAATCCAACTAGAGAGTCAGTCTTTGCTGCAAGATTAAACACAAGGCAGCACCTGGTGGTCAAAGCAGGGACAAGCATGATAATGGTAGCACTTTAACATCATGTACTGCACTTTGTGTGAAATTAAATGTAATCTGATGATATTTAGAACACATAAAAAAGGGCAAAGACATTTTAAGTTTTCAGTTTTACTTTAAAACCATCATTGGGAGCAAACAGAGATGCCAGTTGATTGGTCAGTTTCATTGATTAGGGTGATGATGTCACATGCCTAACCAGATCAGTAGTTATTGTGTTTGGATAGGCTATCAATCACATCCACAACCCATGGCACAGAATAGTGTACATTAACATGCACATGCAATTTCTTGCAAAACAAGCATTGCTCTAAGCTGCTGTAGGTCCACAGTGAGAGGAATACTGATATCCACCTTCAGATACACTGCAGTCCACAAACAAACTACACATTTCATTCTTAAATGAACTGAAACAAATAAACACTTATTGTGTTTCCACGGTGCCTGTGCATCTTTGGCCCCTAATGAACAACACTGAGGGGGAAAAAGCCCCTAGTCGCCGTCGCCTGCAGTGAACCATGACAGTGTGACAGTGAACCAGCATGAACAACACCGGGACCCTGAAACTGAAGCAGCTAAATGGGCACCAGGACCCTGAAACTGAAGCAGCTAAATGGAACTTATCATTAATTGTATTGTTTACAGCTGTGCTTTTTCGACTGTGGCGTGTCAAAGTGTCTTGCATGAAAAAATGCTTATTGAACAACAGCACATGTCAGCGCTCAGTACTTTCATTAAGACACCAAAATAGCTGATTACAGGAAAACATTAAGCTCTATTTGCCATTAGTAGGTAAACATCTTCTGAACAGCTGTCTAAAAATGTCCAACAGACTGAAGTAATTTACATGGTGCTGCTGAAGGTCTACATCTCAATTTAGACCTGTGATGTTATCAGTCTGATTGTCCGTGTGCATAATGCCCTCTAACTGACATGTTGTAGCAGACTGCACAGCATTTACTGAACATACACTCTCAATATACAGCCATTAATCCACTCCTTTAAATAGAGTTGAACTCTTGCATAGTGTGTATCACAGTGCATAGTTACATAGTGACAATCTGGTTTGTATTTTTGCCAGTTTGTTTATTCTGCTCTGTGACTTTGTCTGCACTATGTTTAAGTACTGAGATGTCAACATATTTAGCCAATAAAGTTGAGTAATCACCAGGCATGTTGGTATTTATGAGCTGATGATGGGTTTAGAGTAAAATTGAACATTTGAAACAACAAATGCACACGACTTGTCTAGAATAACTCTACTCTTAGCTCAAGTGCTTTGTCTTTTTTATTCTAAACAGTGAATGTCTTCATGGTGTATCAATGATTGATCATGATTAAGAATTTCCTTACCATTCCTTCCTGACTCTTTTGAAGTAACCCCTCTTCCACACAATACCATCAGGACAGTGAAGCAAATAATCATTTATCCACCAGCAATCTCGTCCCCTTTACTGCATCTCTGTCTACAGCAAAGATAAATCACTTTTATTGCAGCTTCTTCACCTTAACTGTACAAACACACAACTATTAGTCACCCAGTCGTCACACCGTGCTCTGCCATGTTAACTGTGTACTGTGAGTTTAGACTGTCTGGCTGTGTTCAGATACACCATTACTGTACCTATGTTTGATTTTTATAGATATCTGAATAGTTTTTTTTTCTGTGCATCAATTAATTGATGAGGCCTTGATCATATGAGACTAAATGTAAGACTGCCTTTCCACTGTTATTATAAGGAGTGGAAAGACATTAAGAGCACCCTGTGGTGAGAGCTGTTCCTGTAGTGTCCTCATCATTTATACTGCTGGGTTGAGTTCATGTAAATGAGCACATTGCACATTGTATTAATTATAGAAATGTGAGCTGATACAGACAATTGTATGTAAAGGCAGAAATGATGTTATACCTACTGGAAATACTGTTGCTTTGCTATCAATATAGCAGGCAGTAGGATTTACACAGAATATGACAACTGACATAATTTAACAAGACAGAGGACAGAAGGACTTTTATAATTTAATCACTTAAACTTTATTAAATAAAGTAATACTACAGCAATACCACAAACAAGCCTGCTGCAGACCATGGGTTTACTCTGTGGTGCAGCATATTGAATTAAAAGCCCTGTGTCATCAGTATTACTGGGATGTGCACAGCACTTTAATAGTTTTGTATTTTCAGCAGATTCCCAAAAACACAAAACTCATCCCCTGTGATTGGTTGTGGCTCAGCATACCCCACTGTGCCATCAGCCCGTTTGTTCACTTAGTTTTCTGCCCACAAACAAAACTTTCCTGCCACATCGGTCGATTCTGGGCTCCCCTGTGCTTCCACAGCCCAAAATATTAGAATCTTCAACTTCTTCTGACAAAAATAAAAAGGTAGGTGACCAATATGAAAAGATCATGTGTGACATATCATATGTAAACCTGTGCATTGTTCTGTATTTTATATAGCTAAGAGGTAATTCCTTTAATTAACTTCTTCATTTGGAAGTTAACCTCTTGATCTCTGATTTTCCCTTAAAATAAGGATGGAAAACCTGATGTTTTATAAAATATTCCAACCAGATGCCATGTCTTTATGGCTGCACCACTGAATCTAGTTTAAAGCATGGATGGGGCCGCATATTCCTGTCCAAACAAGACCCGAGCACGACACAGTTGAGTTGTACGGGGGGTTTTCCCCTTGAGCGCTCCAACCATCTAGCCTAAAGTTTGACCTACATGTTCGAGCCTAACTCAGACCTGAATATAATTTCTAAATTTCTGTTTGAATCTAACCCAAACCCTTAGGTACCAACAGGTCCCCTCAGTCTCGGTTTGTGCATCCATGCTCTAATATAGTTACAAAATATTACTGATGCATCGTTTTAGGCACAATTCCCCACTGTTCACCATGTCATGTTTGGTATCTTTAGAAACTTAGTGGTCTTGGATTAAATAGAACATTTGTGGGTTTGAAAGTTGTATGTCAGCCCCACAGGTGTTTTTAAAGATCTGTCAGACAGTGTGAGACTGAGCTGGCTGCTTGTCCATCTTAGACACT
>NW_018128160.1:34716-45851 GCF_001952655.1 Monopterus albus
TACTGCCCTTTGCTCTCTGTAACAGGAATTAGCTGTAATTATTGTAGTGGGGCCAGAGGTGGTGGGGCCCTGACCTGTTCTGTTTCCTCTCTGTGTCAGTCAGCACTTTTTGACAGGATGTACAGCTTCATGGGAGGTGGGCTGTTCTGTGCTGGAGTTGGGAACATACTCCTCATTGTCTCCACGGCAACTGACTACTGGATACAATACCGTCACTCCAGCAATTACATGCACCAGGGCCTGTGGCGGTACTGTGTGCCCGAGAAATGCATGACACACACAGAGAGCATTGGTAAGACTCGCTGAGCATCTTCCTCATTTATATTTATTAGTTTGGTGACAATCGGTCCATATCCTTGGCACTAACCCTGATCAGCACTGGAGTTACTTCCCTCTGGGGCTTTGGTGGAGTGTTAAGTGAAATACAGCTGAGATCTAAGTGCAAAGAAGATGGAAATTTATGTATTTATATTGTCATTTATAGTAAATGTTTTTGAGAAATCTTTCAGAAATACCAGATGTTTCTTTTGTCATTGTGTCAGACTGATTCTTACACAGAAATCAACTCCACAGGCTCTTTACAGCTATAGCTGTTTGATTTGTTAATATTAGATAAACAATGTTCATTTTCAGTCATTTATAGTATCTTTCACTTAAAATACTAACATAATGTGCCAATTCACTGGTAACACTAGATGGCAAGCTAGAGCTGTGTCCTAGAAGAAGAAAAGCTTGTCCGTCTGAGAGTGTCTGCCCTGTGATAGGCTGGAGACCTGTCCAGGGTGTACTCTCCTTCTGTTAGCTGGGATTGGCTCCCGTGACCCTCATCAGGATAAGCAGTATAGATAATGGATGGACAGATGAAAATAAAGCATACTTACATAACCCAAAAAGACATAAGCTGGGTGTATAAAACAGAGAAAGACTTCAAAGAAGCTGATTTCTTTATTTAGTACTGGACACCTGGTTTCTCAGATCTGACGGCCCTTGTCTACGGTCATTCACAGCTTACCTGGATGCCACCCGGGTCTTCATGATTCTTTCCCTTCTGGCTTGTTTCATCGGCGTTATCATCGGTGTCATGGCCTTCATCCACTACTCCTCCTTTGATGGGTTTGATAAGACATTTGCAGCTGGTATCCTCTTCTTCATCTCCTGTAAGCTCCTTTCTATAGTCACATGCCTCTACTATAGTAAAGACCTTTTTGTCAGTTAAACCTAAAGCTTTCATGTTGTGTAGGCTTCTTTGTGTTGCTGGCAATGGCTATCTACACAGGAGTGACAGTGAACTACTATGGCAAACGCTATGGCAGCTGGCGATTCTCCTGGTCCTATATAATGGGCTGGTTGGCGGTGGTCCTCACATTCTTCTCAGGTGTGCATCTCACCACAGTAACAACTGTCAATACTGGTGGAGGTTTTCTACATATTATACTTACTATCTTACTAATCTTAGTACTTTCTTCCAGGAATCTTCTACATGTGTGCCTATCGGATGCATGAATGCCCAAGAAACTCTAACTCGCGCTGACTTGCCAAAGACTTACACACAAACCTACACATATACCAGCACCAGCCCATGTTACTATATGGCCAAGAGGAACCAACACCCCTATGAACCTTCCTACTATTTCCTGTAAAACTAAATATTCGTGAATAAACAAAATAAATGAGAAAAACAAAATGCATTTGTTGTTTACATTGCCCTCTAAATAAATACATATACTGTAGATGTATATGTGTACAATACTAATATATTGACTCTGAGGAAGAATGTCTGTACAAGATGTAATTATTTCCATTTGGAGTAGCACAATAAACCCTATAAACTTTTTTTCAATGCAAAATTATGGGTGACCAGCTGAAATGATAAGGCCAGTCATTTTCTATATTAGCATTCTTTTCAACAATCCTCATACAGAGACCAAAGCCAACAATGACGTGCCTCTCCTCAGTATTAATGTCTGTTGATCTGTCACTCCTGGATTATCTTAATATGTGGCGATGACCCTGAGCTGCTTTTTAAAAAATATCAGGGTCTTGTTTTGTAATGAGGAAACATGCAAACCAGTGCAGAGTTGTTTGTTTTTAATCGATTTTGAACAATAATGGAGGTCTATGGCACAGATAAATAAGATAATCCAGAACTTACAGATAGTCATTAGCAGAGACAAATCACTGTTGGTTTTAGTCTCTGTATGGGGAGTATTTGAAATACTGCTTATAGAAAATGACCAGCCATATCCCTTAATGTTGCTCACATCAATGGTGTCTTTGGATTGCATGGTGTGCTACCAAAAACAGCATAAACACGCAATTTAAAAAGTATGTAAATGTTAACTCAACATCACAGTTAACCTCTACAAGGGAGTAATAGAGCAAGTGTGTAGTTTGGTTTCATTAGATGAGGATGACACAAAGTGGAAAAGCATTATGAACTGAAATGCCACGGAAAAAAAATCTGCTGTAAGGTGTAGGTGTATTTAAGCAGTTTGCTATGATTAGCTCCGGCTTCTTTTCCCGACAATACTACTTAAATTATTTTTTTACCTCGTCTAATTGGCAGTACCTTTATAAGTCCTGTAAAGTTACTGCAGCATATACAGCCTGGAGGTATTATCACACTATCGCACCAACACCTGAGGCAAAACCAGTCTTCATACACCTCATTTCACCACTTGCTACTGCTCCTTGAGCTCATTGCTCTGAGGGCATGGTAGTAACTGAAGGTGACTCACACGAGTGTATCAAGATCTTTGCTCAAATTACCTTGGCTGTACGCTAACCCCCAAATCCCACCCTCGACAAAATTGTACCCTTGGTTATATACTGCAACTGTTGCAATGTGATGACAAGAAAAAGCAAATCCAAATAGCAAAACTTTTATTTATACTTTGGCACAATGCATATAATACTGAACAGTAGCAATCATTTTGGCTGCAGACAAAGAAAAGGAGCATTACAGCAAACATGAACTGATTTAACTTGACAGCATACTGTAGATGCCAACCAAAAAAGCCACAGTGGAAGTGATGACTTAAGTCCCACATACAAAATGATCAAGTCAAACACAGAGGCAATGGTTCTGAGTATAACAATTTTAATAACTGATATTATGAACGTGATCCCCTTCACAGAAGCCTCAAGATTAAAGACTTTGGTGACCCTCTAGTTTAGTCAACCTCCTCAATGGTGGGACCAGAGGAGCCGCCTCCTCCAGGAGCGCCACCAGCTCCAGAGAAGCCACCTGGCATTCCCCCAGGGACCCCCCCTGCACTCTGGTACAGCTTGGTCATGATGGGGTTACACACCTTCTCCAGCTCCTTCTGCTGATGCTCAAACTCATCTTTTTCTGCAGACTAAGAAAAAAAAGAAAGGAGAATTTGAATATCAATTCAAGGCCAGGAAAGCAATTTTAACCCTTATGTTGCCAAAGTACATTCTCAAAAGCAAACTTTTCTTCCAACCCAGACCTGATTTCTGTCCAACCAGCTGATGACCTCGTTACACTTGGCCAAAATCTTCTGTTTGTCTTCGTCGCTGATCTTTCCTTTCAGCTTTTCATCCTCTACGGTGGACTTCATATTGAAAGCGTAGGACTCCAGACCATTTTTGACTGTAACCTTCTCTCTCTGTACATCATCCTCAGCCTTGTATTTCTCTGCTTCCTGAACCATACGCTCAATATCCTCCTTGCTCAAGCGACCTGACCAGTCCCAGATAAAAAAGGAACAGATGTTATTTCACATGACAACAAGGGTATAAACTGTCAACCAATTTACTGTTAAGACAGCGAGTTAGTTACACATTACCTTTGTCGTTGGTGATTGTAATCTTGTTCTCCTTCCCAGTGCTCTTGTCAACAGCAGACACGTTCATGATGCCATTGGCGTCGATATCAAAGGTCACCTCGATCTGAGGAACCCCCCGTGGGGCAGGGGGTATTCCAGTCAGCTCAAATTTCCCCAGAAGGTTGTTGTCTTTCGTCATGGCTCTTTCACCCTCAAACACCTGCACATACAAGGTCATGTCAAACCATCAATGAAGCTTTTTCAAATTTCTCAAAAATAATTGTGCCCTTTCTTGCTAGAGATGATGCTCATACCTGAATGAGCACCCCAGGCTGGTTGTCTGAATAGGTGGTAAAAGTCTGGGTCTGCTTTGTGGGAATAGTAGTGTTCCTCTTGATGAGAACAGTCATGACTCCTCCAGCAGTCTCAATGCCTAAAGACAAGGGGGTCACATCGAGCAGCAGCAGATCCTGGACGTTCTCAGACTTGTCGCCCGACAGAATGGCTGCCTGCACAGCTGCAGATCAAAATAGTGCATTTGAGGTTTCAGTGTATAGTTTTTGATTAGCACAAGTTAGTTGCTGTTACATATATAGCCATAAAGAGACCATACCTGCACCATAAGCCACTGCCTCATCAGGATTAATGCTCTTGTTGAGTTCCTTCCCATTGAAAAAGTCCTGCAGCAGCTTCTGGATCTTTGGAATTCGAGTGGAGCCTCCCACTAAGACAATGTCGTGGATTTGAGCCTTGTCCATCTTGGCATCACGAAGAGCCTTTTCCACAGGCTCCAAGGTTCCTCGGAACAGGTCAGCGTTGAGCTCCTCAAACCGGGCCCTAGTGATTGAGGTGTAGAAGTCGATGCCCTCATATAGAGAATCAATTTCAATGCTGGCCTGGGTGCTGGACGACAAGGTGCGCTTGGCCCTCTCACAAGCAGTGCGCAAACGGCGCACTGCCCTCTTGTTGTCACTGATGTCCTTCTTGTACTTTCTTTTGAACTCAGAGATGAAGTGGTTGACCATGCGGTTATCAAAGTCTTCTCCACCCAAGTGTGTATCACCTGCTGTGGACTTCACCTCAAAGATGCCATCTTCAATGGTCAGGATGGAGACATCAAATGTGCCACCGCCAAGGTCAAAGATCAGGACATTTCTTTCAGACCCAACCTGAAATTTTAAATTGTTCATTTGTAATTTATTTAGCAAAAGTATTTAACATCTACTGCACTTTAGTATTTTTCTAACTTAAGTACACAACTTTCACAAATGAAAAACTGTCAGTGTTTCCCACAGAAAAAGACAGTGACAGTAGCTCAGTGTGGGGAGGGATCACACCTTCATAATTGTTTTTAATTAAATATAGTAATACTAAAGCACCTTTGCGCTGTTCGTTTAACCTGTCCTTTCTGCATTTCTTGCCCACAGCAGCAGCATGTTGGCTGCTGCCCTCCTACATCTCTCTCTTCAGCCATCCCTTACTGACCCTCTCTTCCTGCTTCACCTGTGCCAGTAAGCACTTGAAACGAATCAACTGGATCGCTAATCACACTGATTGGACTGATTTGGCTTTACCACCTGTGCTTTTCAATACTTCCCTGGACTGAGGTGTCAAATATTCAGCCAAATTTATGAACCAGCATGAACCTTGTCCATTTGTAGAGCAGTCCATATACATCCATGCTCTTTACAGCATGCTGACCTCAGCAACAGCCGTATTCTAACATTAGCCTCAAACGTGCTAAAAACAGATGTGTTAAATCTCTGGGATCAACAGCGCTGTGTTAAAAAAAAAAAAAAACAAAACAAAACAAAACAGAAGAGCAGTTAATATATGGTGCGTTGCGATGTGTTCGAAAGAAATAGAGCCGGGCAGAGAGGTACTGAGTGAATACATGCGCTATGCACAACTGTTCACTGAAATAAGATTTAACCTAGTTTAAAATCAATGTGTCATTGTTGATATCGTGGCAGCCTGCCACAAATAAATCAATGTATGAGAAACACTGTCACTAAGGCTTAAAATTACCAACTCCAGAACTACAAGTGAATTAAGTAATTAGTCAACTCAAAATTCATCTGCAATAATTTTGACAAACCAAAATCATTTGGTAATTTTTAATGGAAAAAAAAAACCTTTTCAAATGTGAACACTTTCTGGTTTCTATACGAGTGTAAACTCAGTATCTTTGGGTGTTGTCACTGAAAGACATCTTGAAACAGGCATTTATCAGGGTTTTCAGGCATTTTATAGACCAAGCAAGTAACTGACAGAATAGTTGTTTATGAAGACAATCATCTGTTCCAGCCTTAAAACTGAATTAACTGCTTCACAAGAACGAATTGCAAACCTAAGCCAAAATCTGATTTTACCTTTTTGTCCAGGCCATAAGCTATAGCAGCAGCAGTTGGCTCATTGATGATACGAAGGACATTAAGCCCAGAAATGGTCCCTGCGTCTTTGGTGGCCTGGCGCTGAGAGTCATTAAAGTAGGCGGGCACGGTCACCACAGCGTTTGTTACAGTCTGCAAGAAGGACACCAAGTTACAGTACTTAAAGGGACATTAATAATACTTTGAACAGTAAGTTTTCCATCTAGCTTTCAAGTCTATTAAAGCAACTGCAGTAAACAAACTGTCCTGCTTACATCTCCTTGTTTTGCCATAGCAGCAGGGGAAGCATAAAACATTTGTCAGACTACTGTCAACGCATGTATTAGTCATGCAGACCACCAGTTCTGTAATCAAAAACCAACCAACTGTATTTTATAAGAACTAAAGCATACGGGAATACCTTGCCAAGGTATGCCTCTGCAATCTCCTTCATTTTAATCAGCACCATGGAGGAAATCTCCTCTGGGTAAAAGGTCTTTGCCTCTCCCTTGTACTCCACCTTTACTTTGGGGCGTGAAGCATCATTAATGACTGTGAAGGGCCAGTGTTTCATGTCTGACTGGACAACACTGTCATCAAACCGACGTCCAATGAGACGCTTTGCATCTGAAAGACAGTAAAGTTTACATAAATAAGCAAAAACAACAAAGTTTGCTAATGATTAACCAATCTGTGTAAATACATGTTCCATACCAAATACTGTGTTGTTGGGGTTCAAGGCCACCTGATTCTTGGCTGCATCCCCAATCAGCCTCTCTGTGTCGGTGAAAGCAACATAACTGGGTGTGGTCCTGTTTCCCTGGTCATTGGCAATGATCTCAACTTTGCCGTGCTGAAACACTCCTACACAGGAGTAGGTAGTGCCCAAATCAATGCCAACTGCTGGTCCCTTGGACATCGTTCCTGTGAGCATGAAAACTATCAGTTGTTAATCATACATTGGCATTAAACTGAAAGTCTGGATAGATGACAGTTGAGTAACTTAGGCTCTGTAGCTCTTTTCAGACATGCACTGCAACCCTGAAATTATTTCAAACACAATGCAACCACCTCTGGTAGAAATAAAGGGCTTCTGTTTGCTGTTTTGGTAGCAGAATGTTGAACTAACAGGTGCAAATGAAATGGGATGTTTGTAGAATGTTAAAGCTGCGAACAGCGGGGTCATACCAACTGTTACTAAATGACAACCTCTCATTTCTAAAATGACAACAGGACAAACAAAACTCGCTATTGTCGGGTTTGTGACCTTGTTGCAGCCAGTGGAGAAACAGTCAGTCACCATCTGCTGTTAGCCAAAGACTAATTATGAAGTAAAGGATCACTCTAACACCACTGCATAATTTGAGTGAGCCGAGTACTTCTTTGTCATTCCAGCAACTCCGATGGCATGAGATGCCTTCGCTATGCAAAACTTTCAAAGCTCAAATCAATGATAGAAGTGCACCACATTCTGCAGGATGGTGTTTATGCATATGTTATGAAGTTATGAGATGGCAGTGCAAAAGGGCACCTCTGGACAAAGAACAGGCCTGATTTTGCAGACACAGTCTGGTGTTCATGTGTGAAAAGGGCTTCAGAGTACTGTGGGTGGCTCCCATGATGCACAATTGTAATATGTGGCGATGAGGCTATTATCAGACCCTGAGCTGCTCAAACAGAAATGTAAAACTAATGACCTCTGTGAAGGTCCACGGCACCTGTTTTAAAGCTTCCTCACATTTGACAGCTGGGAAACAGCAGTTTTTATTATGCCAACAGAGAACAAGGAGGCCAGTGAATTTTCTAGTAAGCAGGGTTACTTGCTGATAGGAATGCTGAAATGACACTTTGCTGAATTTTATTATTAACCTGTATCATCACTGAAGTGAAATGTTAAGTTAACTTATTAGTTGATCTGATTCAGCTTCTCCGGTGCACATATGCTGCTGTTCTTTCTGACAGTAAACTGAATATCCTTGGGTTTGAGGCAAAATAAGCAAGTGGAATATATCAACTTTGACTCTGGCACATTGTTATTTTATTCCAATATTTTTAATAGATCCAGCTTTGGTTGCTGAAAACTAAGTGAAATAGGCAGCAATTTAGAGTTAAGTGGGAAATGTCCTTAAGAGGTAAAGATTTGTTCCTGGTCTCCCTCAGCCACAAAATTATCTGGATGACTCAGAAGGCAGCAACATCTTGGAACAGGCTGTATATTTACAGTTGCTACAGTGGCAACTGTAAATATTAGCCTAATGTCAAGCCACATGGGAGGTCATTACAGTTAACCTAAGCAGTGGCTCATACTAAAGGGCAAAACAAAAAGATATTTAAAAGTCTTACTTTGAGCTGAGACCTTAAGAGGAGTTTTAACCATTTGCTGACACTATATAGTTCAAATGCTTATGTGATCAATTGAAAGTATTCCTTTAGTGAACATGGAAGAGAAGAAAAATGTACTTATCAAGCAAAAATGTCAGTCAACTCAGAAATATGGGAAAATGGCCTAAACAGCAGCTCCACTGGAGGAAGGCGTGTCACGTCTGATTTCAGAAGGCTGGACTTTTCTGGATAATTCCTTCCACTTTGTTGTAACTTGCACACATAGCATTATATAACGCTAGCTAACTGTTAGCCTCTTCTGCCGATGTGCATCACTTGTTGCTTGCTAATACTGCTTATTTTGTTATATATTACAGACTTATGTTGGTTTACTTGTCCCTTGCATGGGGATATGTACATACACATTGAGAGCCGATGTACCAGAGTCAAATTCCTTGTGTGTCCGACACACCTGGCCAATAAAGCAGATTCTGATCCGTCGCATTTTGACAGCTTTGCAAAGCACATCATGAAATGTGATAGGACATTGCAGAGAAGAACCACGGCTTTAGTTAGCGTCGTCACTTCATAACTAGCTCAACGTTACCTTTATGCACGCTCTCAAGCTGTCACATCAAAAAAATGGCTGTTTGGTTACGATAACGTTACGAAATGCTAACATTGTGCAACACAAACTAAGAACAGAAGTTTGTTTTTTTTTTTAAAGGTGAACCGCTGTATTTGAACAACAGCAAAAAGACCAACGTTAACAGAGCAGCAAGAATTACCTCGCTTCGGGTTTCGTTAATTAGCTAAACAATTAATGCAAGTTACAGCAATAAACGCTCGTGCAGCTCTTGTCTACCTCTCTGTCCTGTCAAAGTTACTACAATAACGTCACGTTATTAATCTAACCTAGTTATACTCACCTCCGTTAAATTCAGCCTGTTGTTTTATCGGCTTAACGTTACAGTCGCGGTACTAACTACTGCAGGTTGTCTTCTCTCTGAGTGGTTGCCGACGTAACAGTGTCTCGAACCCCGCTGTCAGTATATGCGAGAGCGGCCGCGCCTCTTCAATAACTTTCGCTCTCAGAACTCTCCAGAACGGAGGAGGAGCGATACTGGCCAATCATCTGCCACTAATTTCACTGCCGCTATAAATGTTCCAATCAAAAAAGGTGGTGGCAGTTTCCGCAGCAGTTGCTACCAGGACGTTGGGATACTCTTGATTAAAGTGTGGCTTCTAGAAATGACTAGCAGACATTGGCCTTCCTCTCAATATACCCATGACAGCTGATTGGAAGTATGCCTTATCGAGCAAAAGATTTTGAGATCACCCCCAAGGCAATACACTAACAAAGTCAGACGATTTCAGTTTTTGATCCTATAGCAGAATAATAAGCCAACAAAAAACAAAAACAAACAAACAAAAGCATCCCCAGGCTATGTAGGGGGTGTGGGAGAAAAGAAGAAGGAGGGAGATGGAATGGAATGAAATGTAGCACAGTCAGTGAACCTACATTGCAGAGATGAGACAGCTAATAGAATGTTCCACTGCAACACCAGCACCCAGCTGCAGAGCAACACAGCCAGCATTTTGGACTTTAAGCGACTATCATGTCTATCAAATCTATGGAAAAACCTAATAACACCAGTAAAATGTACAAGAGTAAAACAATATTCTCTTTGTTCTTTTGTTATATATTTAATGAATAATGAAAAATATAATACATAACTATTCATTTATATATGGAACACAACATAGTCCATAATGTAAACCCTCTATCATATATTAGTTTGATTGTTAAGTATCTTTCAGATTTTTCTAAAAGCCTTTTCAATTTGATTGTGATACTTATTCAGTACAGGCCTTCACATTGTTTAGCCTCTTGAACTTGCAGGGGTGAAAATGAGCATTGCACACCCTGCAGCTTTGATAGAGCTGCTGAGAGCACATCTCTATCAGTGATGCATTTCTGGAACTCTGCACCCACCTATAAAAGGCAGAAGGTTATTAGGCTTTAATTATTCATTCGTTCATTTAACTTTAAGGCTACATGACCATGTCAATATTAAAAACAAAAACTGCTGAGAAGAAGAAGAAAAACTTTTAAATGATGTAAAAACCCTGCAGGGACAGATTTCAGTAATTTGACAGCAAAGGAGGATTTCCACCATTACCCTGATCAAGGTTAGAAATAATGAATTAGTACTATACTTTTTACTGTAACAAAGTAGATTTTTTGTGTACTTATACTTAAAAAAAAGTAATTTTAAGTGTGTTTATTTTGAGGTATTTTACTTTATTACAATTTAATTATTTTCCAGTTATAAAGTAAAAATACACACAAAACAAATAGACACCAAATGCACATATGGGATAGCAACCAATTACTCACAACGTTTAAAGCCTTTAAACACAAAACTCAGATTAGCATTGCTTGTCCTAACATGATTCCTAGTTCAGCTTTTTTTAAATCACTTGCTTGACCTGGAAGTGGCTCCAGTCTGCCAACATGAAGGAGCGAGGAGGCTGCTGGAGGACCCATGAGCAAGGATACATGAGTGCATCCTTTGCAGAAGTCTTTTTGTGGACCAACACGCCATTATTGTAACTAGCAGGAATACGTTTTGATTTGATTTATGAC
>NW_018128160.1:47236-51393 GCF_001952655.1 Monopterus albus
AAGATTTTTGAAAACTGTGACAACAGAGAAACCGGTCTATAATTTGTGAAGTTGTGCTTATCCCCAGATTTATACAATGGAATAACCTTTGCTATTTTCATATTACTGGGGAACTGACCAAGTCAAAACAACATGTTAAAATCAAGTGATGAGCTGTAGACAGGAAGAGAGGACTGATTCAAAAACAAATGCAATGTATTTGACATTGTAAAAAAATATTCTGTTCCATCCTGCAACTATCTTTCAAACACTATGCTGCCTTCCCTATACACCTAGTGCCGAAAAGCAGTTGAGGCAGGAATAACTCACTTTGTAGTTATTAGCAAAAGGAGCTGAAGTGGTCATCCAACATCAGCTCTATCACCAAGAAGGCACAGCATTGGGTATACTTCCTGTGCCAGATCAGGAAGCTCAATCTGCCCCAGGAACTGCTGATACAGTTCTACAGAGGAATCACTGAGTTTGTTCTCTGCTCATTCATCACTGTCAGGTTTGGCTTGGCAACCAAATAGGACAGAAACAGACTCCGGCAGACAGTCAGAACTGCAGAGAAAATCATCGGTGCCAGCTTGTCCTCCATGGAGGACCTGTTCACCTCACGAGTCAAAAGGAGGGTGGAGAAGATTTCTGCAGACCCCTCACACCCTGGACACAATCTGTTTGAACTCCTCCCCTCTGGATGGCGCTACAGGTCACTGTACGCCAAAACAACCAGACACAAGGACAGTTTCTTCCCCTAGGCCATCACTCTGATGAACACTTAACCCATGACTGTATAACAGAACAACAACCCTCAGTGAAATGCCTTGTAAATACACCTTTTTATCTATCTACCAGAAAAACTGCCTCTAAGCTGTGTATATATATATTTCTTTATTTATAAGTATTCATTATCTATGCCGCTTATCCTAACGAGGATCGCAAGGAGCTAGAGCCAAGCCCAGCTGACTTTGAGTGAGAGGCGGGGTCCACCCTGAACAGATCACCAGGCTGACACATGGTGGCGCAGTGATTAGCACTGTCACCTCACACCAAGAAGGTTCTGGGTTGGAACCCAGGGCATTTCTGTGTGGAGTTTTCATGTTCTCCCTGTGCCTGCATGGGTACTCCAGTTTCCTCCCACAGTTCAAAGACGTGCAGCCTAGGTTGACTGGCTTCTTTAAATTGCCCATAGGAGTGAATGTGGTTGGTTGTCTCTAAGTGTCAAATTTATAAGTATTTTAATTTTATTATTATTTTCCTAATATGCATTCCTTTTTTCTTGTTTGCGCCTTCTTTTCCTTTTCTTGTTCTCCCAATCTTGTCTACTCATTGCTTTACAGAAAAACACTGTACAAAAACATTGCGAGCCACTGTACCAGAGTCAAATTCCTTGTGTGTCCAACACACCTTGCCAGTAAAGCTGATTTTGGGCTTTGTGAGGAAAAGGGAGCATTTAGTTTGATGCAGGTGATCTCACTGCTAATGTAAACACGTCAGAATCATTGTAACGTGAGACTGGCCCAGACACAAAACCTAACAACAAACTACTTGATTGTTAAAACACGCCCAACATGCACTAGGATAGAAATCTCTTTCCATGACTTTTCTCCTGAGGTCTCTCTCTAAGATGCACCTGTCTCTAGCCTGTCCATAATGATGAGTGCCCCTCTCTCTTCAGATGCTGCCACACTCAACACTGTGCTTTATTCAGTTTCAAATACATTTTCCAAAAGTATGTGTCCATACATACGACAAAAAAATGTTGGTGGTGAAGTGCTTTTTGTGACATGACCTTGCAAAATGGCTTTACAAAACCTTTCTGTGGATGTGCAGGATACACTATTTCTCTGACGATGTTCACAGATTATGCTGATTGTAAATGTGTTGTGTCTGCCCGTGGCGTAGTGGAACTTGCTACAGATTTGTGCTGTTTTACAGTAGAAATGAAGCAGGGCAGTCAGCTCAGTGAGATGCAGTACATTATTCTAGTGCCCACCAGTTGAATGCTGCCTGCTAACTTTGTGAATTTCTCTCCAAACTGTGACACACTGTAACAGTTTCATGTTCACGAAGGGTCAGGGGGATCAGGCAGAGAGAGGGCTGGAGAGAGAAGAGATGATTGATTGTAGAGCCTCATGCTAGCATTAGCTGGATATTTGTTTAATCCCATTGTAGCTTTAAAATTTGCATCATATAAACCAGCTACAAGATCAAAATGCTGCTTACAAACTGCATTCATCAGCAGAGACCTTTTCTGCTGTTTTATGAGTACTTCTCAAATTTGCATGACGTAATGGATAGCCTATATTTTAGCTGTCCCTGGTAGGCTAGTGGTTAAGGTGCAGCGGTCTCGCCGCTGCGGCCTGGGTTCGAATTAGGGTTGCGTCAGAAAGGGCATCCGGCGTAAAACACGTGCCAAATGTCAACATGTGAGTTCCCTAGACGGGAAAAGCCGAAAGTGACTTTCTTTCAATGGATAACCTATATTTTATTGATCATCTTACTTGCAAAGGATCTAAGGGCTTCTTTCACCACAGGGGAATTCAAGTACACTAGCAGACTGAGTGAAAGCAAAAGCATATTTAGTCACACCTGTACGTGCCAGGTTAAAACCCAGAGAGTAATTTTAGAAGCATCAAGAACATTGATATTTAGGCTAGTACCTCTACAAGACCCAATCAGTTGAGCAACACCAAATATTCATGTAAGAATAGATACTAACATTAGGGTGTAAGACTAACAAACCCTGGGTTTTGTTTATTATTTACAGTAAAACACATGCAATTGTGTACTGAAATGACTTTTTAAAAAGGGCCTCTTCCTACCTTACTGTAACAACATATTTTGATACTGCTCAGGTGTTGCTTTTGAGAGTGTGACGTGAGGTACATCATGGTCTAATTACAGTCAATAGGTGTTGTTGAAAGGAAATCTACTTTCCGGTAAATTTGATCCTGTAAATGTGCAACAGAGAAAAGAAAGGGACAGATGGGATTAGATAAGATTGCGATAACAAGTACAGTATTATATAATGTATACACATAAATAAGACAGAACAAAAGTAAAAATATAAAAAACCTACATTCACAGAACTAATATTTAATAGTAAAGAAACTAAATGTGGGATAAAATCTTTTAGACCTGTTAATGGGTGAACATTGTACTGGCTTTAGTACCCTACAGAAGCAACACACTTGTTTTTCACATTTCCACTGAGAATATATGTAGTATTATTTCTGAAATTTCTGTGAGTGACATTCATGGACACATTTAAGAGTCTGTACAGTTTGCATGTAAAGCTTAGTCATTATCCAAACACAAGTCCAGTGGAAGGACCCCCACTCAAGATAAACCAAGATTTTTGTAGTACTATTATTACAGTGTAACATTCACAAGGTCCAGAGTGCGGCCCTCTGACATTAGAGGGCAAAAATAAAAAAGAACTGATAAATTGGCTAATAAATATTATGTGGCTATACCACTATAAGCATCCCTTTTCACATGCAACTCTATTATTGAGAAGTATTGTCTTTACAAGTGCCCATTTTGAGTGTCAGCAAGCCATGCAAGGTAAATGTTTTTCTGAGTTATCTTTTAACTGAGAAAAACCTTTTTAGCAAGTTGAATCCAGTTAAACCTCATTGATAATCCATTTTTAAGGTCAGCTTATATTGAAGTCAGAGAATCCATCATCCAATATTGATTTATCAAGATCAAATAGACTTTTTGCCTGCCTCAGTACAGCACTTACAAAATCCACCTAGAAGCACACCAAAGTTTACTAATTTTACAGTTGTTAAGACATCACTGTTGACACCATTTCTAAATTGCCCAGAGATTGGCTCCAGCCCTCTGCGACCCTCTTCAGGATAAGTAGTATAGATATTGGATGGACTTTCTTGTCTTGTTGACTTATTGACTGAAATTGATACAGCATCATCCTTTGTTTATGTTATACTAAAAATATTTAATGTTTAATGTACAAATGTATTTTAATGATCACACCAAATTGAAATTGGCCTTTAACCCCATAGCTGATGAATTTCCTCTGAATAATTTGTTGCGTATCATGAAATGTGTATGATAGTTTAGAAAGGTTTTTTTTAAAGTGCACTCTGCCTGTGGTTACCAAAATTGTAAAACTTTGTGGAACACACCGAAATGCAACCTTGTGC